>NC_056745.1:633977814-634212814 GCF_019279795.1 Protopterus annectens | reverse complement strand
GTTTTTTTTTTCTCTTGCTTTTTTGTGCTCCTTGAGGTTAATTTCATCCAGGAAGGGTAAATGCCAGTGTAGGAGACAGATTCCTCATAAGGACTGCCACGATAAGTGTATTTTTTTCTCTAGGAGCATCTCATGACCATGTGTCTTGTTCTACTTGCCACACTTTTATTCCAAAAGCCCTTCACAGTAGACTTTCCTCCCTTTCCTTGTTCTTGAGAACCAGGGTCTTAAGCTTCTAGATAAAGATACAATGGATGGAATCTCCCACCCCGAGGGTCAACCATTACAGAAGAAGAAGGTGAAAAAAGTATGACTGGAATCTTCTGCTGTCCAACTTTGCAAGGTGTATCTCCCAAGGTTGTTACAAACCCAGAGGCTCACCCAGCTGTATTGTCAGATTCTTTTACCATGAGCATGTTGGAGGCCAGTGAGGGTCTGACTGGCAGCATGTCTGATGAAACTTTGCAGGAGTCCATCTCAGACATTCAGGGGGAATCACGGTTGATTTTATCTGAGGGGCTTACGGGAGTTCCTCAGATTTCAGTTGGGGAAGGAATTCCCGTCTACTGTCCTGGGTCTGTGTCTGCTCAGTTTTTTTGGAGGGGACATTCCCTTAAAAAAGAAACAAAAACTTAAACATGTTTCTTCTGCTCCTTGGGATCCTCAGAATGAATGGCAGGCTTTCACTCAGGGGCCATTTTCTGCTTTAATGTCTTTAAAATATCTTCACAGGGTTTCAGTTCCTGCTCTTCCTTGGCCATCTACTCCCCTTAAAAGGTCTGGAGGACAAGATTCTTCTGAGACTGAGTAGGATTCTGATGATGAATCCCTGACTTATTCTACTCAAATTCCTTCCCCTTTGGACTATGGGTCAGAGGAGGAAGAATCTGTTAGTCCTGATGCTCCTTTGGTGGAAATTGATATTCTTTCTAGGATGATGGATTTTTTTAAGTGGAATTGTGCTCGGGTCCCTGATATCCATAGGTGCTTCTGTGAGTTGCTATAGTTGGAGTCTCCTAAACCTGCGGCTATTCCTCCTGTTTTGGATGTTAGCTGGATGTTTTTTCCAATGCGCCTCATGCTTCTGATTCTTTATCCCCTGCACCCAAGAAGCCTGATAGGTTTTATAGGGTGTCTGAGGATTGTTTCTTTTTGTATAAATGTCCTGCTGCTGACCCTTCTGTGGTCTCTGTAGCCTCTGATAAGCTGTCTCAATTGTTTCCTTTGCCCAAGTTATTGCCTTCTGACAAAGATAGCAAAACTAAGGAATGGCTGGGTAAGAAGGTTTACACTTCTGCTACACTAGGTTTTAGGGCTATTAATTATCAGACCCATATGTCTAGGTATGTGTTGGCTCTTTTTTTACAGGCCTGTCAACTTATTTCTGATTTTTCTGAGTCTGAGGGTAAAACTTCTGTTGTTTCCTTGCTAGGGACTTCCTCTCAAGTCATTCATCATTCTATTAAATGTAGTTATGATGCGGCAGATGTGTCTTCTAGGGCTGCTGTTTTTGGTTCAGTTATGAGGAGGTAATCCTGGCTTAGGCTCCAGCCTCTACCTGATGATATTAAAGCTAACTTGATGGATGCTCGCCTGGATTCTAAACTTTTGTTTGGGGAAGCTGCTGCTGGTTTGTTTAATTCCCTTCAGGATAAGGGTAAGAGTTTACAGGAGCTTAAACATGTTTTTGTTTTGTCTGTGCCTAAATTTCAGAAAAAGTATCCCGCTAAGCCTGCCTTTTTTCGTAGATAATCCTGCCCTTCTACTAAAGGCAAGAAGAGTGGCAAATGGGCTCCTTCTGCTAAGGCTACTCAGTTTTCACGGTTTCCGAAGCATTCCTTTCCAGAGGTGCTGTATGACCATCCATCTATTCCCAGCTACAGTCCCCTTTCTCTTCACCTTTCTTTTTCTCTTCCTGCCTGGCTTCAGATCACTGTAGATTATTTTGTTCTGTCAATCATTCATCAGGGGTACTTCATGGTGTGGAAATCCCATTCTTCTTTTATGGGCATTCCTCAACCTCCTCAGGAACAGCTTCCCTTTTTCCGTGAGGTTCTTCAAACTAATTTTGACTCGGGGTGCTATTCAAGAGGTGGCTTTGTCCCAAAGATGGAAAGAATTATACTCCAGACTGTTTCTAGTGCTGAGAAAAGAGGGCACTTGGAGACCTATTCTAGACCTTTCTCATCTAAACACTTTTATAAAAGTGTCTTCCTATCAGATGATGTCTCTTCATATTCTGTTTCCTCTTCTTTTCCCTCAGGTCTATATGGTATCTCTGGATTTCCATGTTACAATCCATCCTCTTTTCAGGAAGTTTTTCTGTTTCTTCCTGGCATTTTCAGTTCTCTGCTTTTCCTTTTGGCCTTTCTACTGCCCCAAGGGTGTTCACCAAATGCATTGCTTCTGTGATTGCTTTTTGCAGACTTCATGAGATCCAAATATTTTCTTACTTAGATGATCTGATGATTCAGGTGTCCTCTCCAGAGACTCTTTTGCAAAAATCTTCATTTTGCCATTTCCCTTTTTCAGAGTTTGGGGTTCATAATAAATTTCACAAAATTTTTTCTGACTGGTTCTCAGGATCATGTTTTTCTGGATTGCAGGATTCAGTCAGTGCTTGTGATTGCATCCCTGCCCCCTACGAAGGCCTTAACTTTCATTTCTTTCTTTCACACTCTATGCTTTCTCTGATGTCCATTACCACCAGGGAATTTTTTGAGAGCTCTGAGTTTCATGGCATTCACCATTCTGATGCTCCCTCTGGCCAAACTTCATATGAGAAAGTTTCACTGGTTTCTGAAGTCAGTGTGGCATCAACATGCACATCATCCAGACTTTGTAGTTCCTCTTCTTCCTTGTTACAGACAGGAACTTCACTGGTGGATTCATCAGTTGTCTCTGAACCCAGGGATCCCTTTTCATTCCTCCTCTTTCCTCTCAGGAATTGTTCACAGACATTTGAGATGTGGGTTGGGTGGTGACTTATGGCTCCCTAGAAGTACAACTGGTATGGTTTGCCTCACCAGCGGAGGGAGCACATCAAACGTCAAAGATATGAGATCTCTTCTGATGGACCTTCAGGCCTTTCATCCTCTTTTCTGTCCAGGGCCTCTCATGGTTTTCACAGACAATACCACAGTGATGTGGTATATCAACAAAGAGGGAGGAATGAGATTTTATCTTCTTTGCCTGTTGGCACTTCTGGTATGGGATCTTGCTGTCAAGTATCAAGTGACTCTTCAGGTGGTTTATATCCCTTCTGGACAGAACATTATGACAGACACTCTTAGCAGGTCCTTAACTCAGTCCCATGAATAGATGCTTCACAGGGATGTGTTTCTGGACATTATTCAGCAGTGGGGTACTCCTGAATTTGCTCTTTTTGCCTCCCCTCTGAACAGACAACTTCCTCTGTTTTGTGCCAGAGTCCCAGGTCTTCTGGTATGGAAGGTGGATGCCTCTCATTCAGTTGTAAGGGGATGTTTATTTATGTATTTCCTTCCTTTCCTCTCATTCTGTAAGTCCTGTTCAGAATTCAGCAGGATGCGCCCAAAATCTTGTTGGTGACTCCCTTTTGGCTGCGACAACACTGGTTCCCTCTACTTCTGCATCTAGCCAGGGGCAATCATCCCATGTTACCTCACAGGGTGGATCTTCTTATACAAGACAAGGGACCTCTCATCCATCCCCACATGTCCATGCTTCAGCTGACACTGTAGTGATAGGATTTTGATTCCTCATAGCCACCTTTTTTCTGAGGATCTGGTTCAAGTCCTGCAGGAGGCCAGAAAAACTACTACTTGGAAATCTTACTTATCCATTTTTAAGAGATTTTCTATTTGGTGTCTGTCTTGTAACCTGAACCCACTTACTGTGGATGTTCCTTTGGTTATCTCATATTTGTGTGAGTTGCCCAATGCTGGTTTGGCCTATTCTTCTATTAGGGCCCACTTATCAGCCATCTCTGTTTGTCTGCCTTTATCTCTTCTTTCAGCTTCTAGATACAAGGTTAAAAAATTTCTCAAAGGTGTCCTTACTATTAGACATCACAGGAAGCCTGTTTCGCCTCCCTGGGATCTTAATTTTGTTTTGGAGAAGTTGACTCAGGCTCCTTTTGAGCCTGCTGTTTCAGCTTCCTTGCAACATTGTTCTTGGAAGACTGTTCTGTTAGCTCTTACTTCTTCTAGATTGGTGTCTGAGTTGCAGGCCCTTATGGCTTGTCCTCCTTTTTTGATTTTTCATGAGGACAGGGTTTCCTTAAGCACTAATCCCTCCTGTATGTCTAAGGTGGTTAATGAACTTTCCCTTAATCAGTCTATTAATCTGCCTACTTTTCCCCCCTCTCTGCAGTCTGACAGTGAGAGGGTGATGCATACTTTGGATATGCATAGGCAACTCAGAATTTATTTATTTGGATTAGACTAAGGCTATTCATAAATCTGATCAGTTGTTTGTTTTCAGCCTAGATTTTTGGGTATAGCTGTATCCAAACAAATGATTTCTTCTTCTTGGATTTCTAAGGCTATTTTGTTTTGTTACACCTTTCATGACAAGAGCCTTACTTCTTCAGTCAAGGCTCATTCTACTAGAGTGGTGGCTTCTTCTGGTGCTTTCTTCAAGGGCTTAGATACTAATTCTATCCTTGAAGTAGCTACCTGCTGTTCTGTGCATACTTTTACTAAGCACTACAAGTTGGATGGTATCTCTAGAGCCAGTTTTGCTAGTGCCAATCTCCATGGCTTCTTAGGGGATTCTTCTTCTTCTCCTTTCCCCTCCCAAGTTTCCTCTTGAGCTTTGGCACTCTCCCAAATGTTAAGAATACTGCAGCAGTGAATGTAAGGACATAGTGCAGTTGTGTAAAATCTTACCATAATGATAGATGTCCTTACCTTCACTGCTGCAGTATTCACTCCCTCCTTCTATCCCTCTGGTTCTTTCTTTCCTGGATGTACAGGTTACTTCTTGGGCTCTTTGGACTGGTGTTTCTACTGGGGCAATCAGTTCTGTTTGTGGTAAGCCTGAACATCACCTTTGTGCCCTATGGTGTGCAAGGAGTATTTTACTGACATTCAGGCATACCTTTAAATGCACCAGGAAGTATTAGGTATACTGGCCAGATGAAGGGAATCCCAAATGTTAAGAATACTGCAGCAATGAAGGCACATCTACTATTATGGTAAGATTTTACACAACTGTACTTTTTCTAAGTTTTCTTTATTCTCAGCTGGTTTAGAGGCTTTTAGGTATTTTTAGAGATGTTCAGTTTCAGTAGGTTACAACACATTATCAGGCAGAAATGAAATGGTTTCAGGTTACAGAGGGAGCGATATTTCATGGGTCACTTACACCAGCACTTTTTTGTAATTATTTTCCTATAAATAATCTTGAGCAGGAAGATTTGCAAATAAAGAAAAAAGTCTTTACGCTGAACATATTAACCAGATAATGGAAGTTAATCTACCTAGCCAAATTTGTTGACTTCAGGTCTTCCAATATAACATTTCTTAAATACCCATGATTTTTAAAATCAACAAGCACAGGTAGTAATAATAATTGCTTAACAGTAGCTATCACGTCAGCATCTTTAGTTTTACAAATTCTATCAGAGGAGCAGACTATCAGTACATTTTCTCATACAACCTGTGATCCCAATGTACATGAACATTACAACCAGACAATCCTGAGATTAAGTAAGCAACCTAACTTTCTGATCAAGCCTGTAACATCATTTTATTTCATTAAAATTATAATTGGACTAATAGAATAACTATGCAATTGAATTAAATCAAATCCATCCTGCCATCAATCAGGTAGCATCTTCGGTAGTAGTTAAAGATGTTGGTGTGTACAAAAACAAGTGGTGGCAATTCAAAAATGCTAATAAAGTAAAATACACTGAGATGTAGAAAAAATAAATAAACAAATAGTCTAAATCAACATGTTTTGCACAGACAAGTTTACAATGTGCTTTTTCAGCTTAGAAACACTTCAAAGAAAACATTTAAACAGCTGAGCACATAATTTGGTGCTCCCAATGAAATTAACACTTCAATAAGCTACAAACGCAGGTCTAGTACCTTGGATAGGAATAATAGATAATCTATCATTAAGTCCATTTGGCAAATGGAGATGTAACCTGTTTTGCCGTGGTACTTCTTAATAATTCAGCATTGTCCACATTACTACTTATATTGTTATATAGTTCACAAATTACATGAAATGTAAAGGTCTGACTAACCCCACAATGCATAATGTTTTACTGAAACACTTTCTTCTTACACAATCTACTTTCTAGCATATGTGCATAGATAGATGTCCAAAATGGATATATAGTTTTACCAGAATAAAACACTTTGTAAGAACATGCAGTTATCTCTGGTAAATACCTAGTGTTGAATATAATGACAACATTAAAATATTTACAGCCAGTATTTATATAATAACCTGACTGATTTCACATATAAAGTGATAGGGTTTGCAATGCTGACTTTGTCTGGTATATATTTTTTTTTTTCAAAAATCAAGTATGACCTTTAAAAGGATACATTTTCAAACATCACCAGTTGATTGATTATGTTCAGATATTAATTGCAGTCTTATAGAAATTGCCTTAGCTATTTCTGAGTTAGTTATATATACTGGCCGAAGCATTTCAACAGCATTATAAAACATTTCATTGAAGTGCTATATTTGGTAGTAAAACTAACATGGTATGACTTTACTCAGCCTTGTAACAGAAAGCTGCTCACTGGAAAAACGTTGTTTAATAATATTCTGATCTTAAACACATGGCTTTGATATAGATCTCCATAATTTGAACCTACTAGCCATGTTCTATAATTACTCAAACAATACACAGTTATCACTGTTACTGAGATGCAAATGCATAAATTATAAAAAGGAGATATTTTACTGACTAGATAGATACACAGAGCCTCAGATCATGCCATAACCTTTATCGATGGAAAGAATAAGTACAGATTTATGTTTAAAGCCACAATGAAATACTTTCAATTGTATCTTCTATAAACTATATACCCAGTGCAGTATCCTGTTAAGTTTAACAAGCAATTATTTATATTAGTTTGATGATATCTTAAATGCAATTAGCTGCCAATTCTTTCTCCTGAAGTAGCACAAACAGTATGTGAAGCTGAGAAAATAGTTTAAAATGTAGTGAAAGGACAACATGCTTACCTTAATGTTAGTTTCACGGTTTCTAGTACTGAGACTCCCATACAAGTGGATTGGATACTATATGAAAAGTTTTATCTAAATGCTGCTATGTGCCTTGCATATTTTTTTTTTTTCAAAAGGAGTAATGTAAAAGTGCAGAATTCATATCTGTGAGGGAGTAATATAAGCGACTGCTGTAATATTTTCTTTTTTTCAGTAGTAACCTTGTATAACTGACCTCAGTAGCCTTGAAGGTTCAAACCACTATACCTGTATGCATGTTATGATACAACATACATTGTTACCATATTTAAACTGCTAAAAAATAAAATTATGTACAAATACAAACTGTTGTTACTGTATATAGACTCAGTATGTGCACAATGTTTAAAAAAAAAAAACATTTAAAAAGGTGATTTTATTTTGATTGGAGTTTCATAATATATTATAAAGTTTAGCAGTCTCAAAAAGTAAAATATGTTATACTAAAACTGTATATAAGTAAAATCTGAAATAAACTACTGCTTTGTGACCTAGATAAAACAACAATAGATGCCTTAGTGTACAGATTAAAAACATCTTGGTAACACACCCAAGTTGATTTTGTGTAAGAACATCAGAGCTCCGAAACAAAATGCATCCACCACTAAGAGACAACTGAATGATAAATAAAGGTCACAGTGATGAGCTACCTGTTCCCTCAAAGTCTGGTAGGAGAACAAATAGCATGATGAAAAGCAGACAGAAATCTGTAATAATTCCTCCCTATTGTGAAAGGACAGTAGAACCTGAATCTATTAAAAATAAATAGCACATGTTATATTTCCCTGGTTTAAGAGCTGAGAGCTTATTCAAACATAAAATATCCCAAGCTGCTAATGCAGTTTTTCTATAAATTAATAATATGCTGTTTAAATGTCAAATGGTAGTCTAATATTAGAACATGGTATTTAAAGTCTGAGACCTGTTCTATTTGGTGAAAAGTGTTATTGAATGTTTTCAGTGTGTACCTTTGAAATAGCAAGAATAAAAATAAACAAACAAGATGTCTGTTCCCAGGAGGCAAATTCAGAGACACTGTTATTAAATACCTATATAAGTAATTGCTTTAGGACATGCTTTGATTGTGGGTTATCCTGTTTTCTTTCGTTTAGATGTATTAGATGCTGTAGAAGTAAAATTCTGTTTTAAAGGATAATTGCAACGCTTTACAATATTAGTAAACAATATATTAAGAACACTGTCACAAAGATATGCCCACCATACTGAGGACTGTTTAAAAGCGGTAAGGTACAAAGTGTATATTATATATCAAACTTGTAGTCCCACATATAATAGGCTGATTGCATTCAGTCTTTGCTATTATCTAAATCCACAATAATTCTGCACAGAGCACAGTTGTATCCAAGTAAGTATATGTACTGAAAGCAATAGGAAAGTGATTATGTGCTTGAGGTTGGGGACCCCAGCCATGACAACTGCATATCATTCTGTTGTTACTATGATATCATCCTATCAGCACAATGCATTTCTGGGGAGGGGGTTATATTCAGATCACACAGGGAATATGATACCTGGAGGATTTAACTATGAAAACTAATTAATTGCCTTGAAAAAAATATTTTAGCTTTGATTATAGATGTGAAAAGGAAGGAATAATAACAATGTTTATATGAAACATGGGAAGCAGGTCAATGAGGAATGAGGGAGTGTACCCCTTGCTGATGATGAAGAAAAGAATAAATAACATTCAGAAACAGTGGGAAGGGAACTCCCCCTATGATCCATGCTAGGTGGACTTACTTTCAGGAGCTATTTTATGAAACAATTCTGCAGAAACAAGTTGGCAGACAGATGGCATTCCTGCTTAAGGTTTTCTTCAATCTATTTGTTTTGAGGTACTAAAATAATGCAGGTGGTGTACTCTCATTTCCATTATAGACATATTATTAATTAATTAATTTTCTTTAGCTCTTCCATAGCTAACCATAAGCTGCCACGGCTCCTCTCCTCATTAGCAGACCTACCAGGCCTGCTTGAGCCTTTTCTGGGCAATACCCGACCAATGTTTGGGCTAGGGAGGATATAGAGGTTCTGTTGCCACATTATTCTACTCCAGGAAGCTGATTTTTCCATTTCACCCTAGCCCACTACTGTGGCAGCCTTATAAGGTCTGCTATTGCCGCCTTTAGCAGGTGCATGCTCACTTCTGAGTATCTGAGTATGCACAAGCTCCTAACCAGCAGCACAACACTTGTAGTGGGTGTGTGTGTGTGTGTGTGTGTGTGTGTGTGTGTGTGTGTGTGTGTGTGTGTGTGTGTGTGTGTGTGTGTGTGTGTGTGTGTGTGTGTGTGTGTGCCTCTTCTGGCTCATTATGCTGTGAATGCAGCAATCCAGACTGTCTCCTTCCACAAGGATGAATGAGTCAACATCAGCCATTCCCTCCTATCCTCGCCCACTTGGTCTCTTCAAACATGCATTTCTTGACTAGATACTGAAGATAAAATATGGGAACAAACGAAAACTATATACAGTATTTAAGAGATGCTAAAACTTTCACATTAACTTCACCAGAAATAATCATATTTGGGCACAGTTCAATTTATTTCATACTGGGGGCTATAATTCTTTTCTGTTTTATTTATTTATTACTGAAGTAGTATGCTTTAAAACAGCATTCTTATTCGTGATGTGTTGACTCGACTCCATGTTATCATCCTATCAGATGTCATAATGCAGTAATTGTGGCATCACAGTCATTTTGTAGTAACAGGCTGCAGTATTTCAAGAGATTATGATTTCAAGTAGGAAATGAGCTATGGAAAAGTACTATGTATTATTTCAGAGTGACTGGCAACAGGAAAGTCAAGTATTCATCAGGATTGCTTCAGAATTCATTAGAAAGACGAATACCATATAAAATGCTTATGGAATATATATGGAAATTGTACACCATTATTATGTTATTTAAAGCTTGATGTCCTTCAAGAATGCAACTGCAGTCATAACATATGGGTTGTCCTGCCTCAGGCAGCCCTCGGTCGGCCGGATTCCAAAGTCTGAGTCCGACGTCGGCTGATGTCGCATTTCTCTCCGACGTCAGAGCGGCTGGAGTATATAAGCATCAGCCGACGCCATCTTCTTCAGTCTTTCTTGCTGCGCGGTGCCCGAAGCAGAAGCAGTTCGCAAGTGCCGGTCGGTCAGCTCCTGTATTCTTCGAAACCGAAGTCATCAAAAAAGCTAAGTACCCCGTTGGGGACCTTTTCTTGCCTCAGCCGATGTCAGAAATTACTGAAAAAGTAAATAATTGTTTGTCTTGTGGTAAACAAATACCTCATAAGGATTTCCACTCTTACTGCCTCCCTTGCCTTGGCCCAGACCACAACGTCTCGGCCTGTGCCGCCTGTGCTCACTCTCAGGTGCCGGGCGGAGTTCGCTGAAGACTTTTTCGGTGAAAAATTTGATTATACAATGCCGTCGGAACAACCGACAATGCAGACCCCTAAGAAACGAAAAGACCGGGACCGACATCCTCGGCCCGCGTCTTCAACCGACACCATGCCAAAACTAACCACGAGTGCTCCGGTTCCCTCTGAGGCGGTTATTCCACCGCTCCGAACCGAAGACACCGCATTACCGATACCTCCGATACCGGAGGCCACTCCGATGCCAGTTATTGATTTTCCTCCGGATACCGAAACCAAGGAAATGCCCGAGACCATTGCTGTTGATAAGGTAACTCCTGCACGTGGAGTGGCTAGGCCTCCCATGTCCATGTCTATCAAGGCCTACACATGTGCCAAGGCAGCCAGCAAGTCCAAACATCTTACTGCTAAAAGCATACCTCAGACTACTCCTGAAACTCAGATCATGTCCATGGCCGCAGATTTAATTTCTCTGATCAGAGGCTCCCAGGCCCATCCTGAGAGAGGATCCCAGCCTCCTCCTGATAAGAGGCCCAGGGTTGATCCCCCTGACCCTCTGCCCTCAGTTGAAGATTCTGAGGACTCTGTTCCCTCTGAAAGCCTGGAAGAGCCCTTCCAGACCTATGAGGATTCAGATGCAGAGGACTCCATTCCCTCGGCCTCCCCTCCTGAGGATATTTCTTTTGGGGAAGTCCTGCATTCCATGAGGGAGCATTTCAAGTGGCAAGGCCAGGAATTTTCTGATTCCAGAAAGCGCCTTCGAGCCTTCCTTAAAAAGCCTCAACACAGACCCTTAGCTATACCTTCTGTGCTTGATGTTTTGGATGATTTATACTCTGACTCCAGTGTTACCCCTGATACTCTTCCTCCTGCTCCTGTCAAGCCTGACAGATACTATAGGGTTCCAGAAACCCATTCTCATTTATTTAGGGCCCATGCTGTTGATTTAGAAACAATTTCCCATGGGCCTAAAGGGGTTTCAGCTACCACATCCAAAAATCCTTTGCCTTCCGACAGGGAAGCAAGGTCATTAGAGAGATGGGGAAAGAAGGTCTACACCTCCGCTACTTTATCTATGAGAGCTCTCAATTGTCTCTTTCACATGTTTCAATATCAGGATTTCCTGTTAGATGATTTACAGAAAAGTTTGGCCTCTCCTGAACCTTTAGATAGGAAGTCTTTGCAGGAGGCTGTGCATAATTCTCAGCAAGTTAGCAATCATTTTTTGCAGTGTGGATATGATGCATTGGAGGCTTCATGTAGGGCAGCTATGACAGGGGCGGTCATTCGTAGACATGCATGGCTAAAAGAACAACCTTTACCAGATCATGTTAAGGCAAAACTTCTTGATGCACCCTTGGAAAAGAACAAGCTTTTTGGTGCTAATGCTAAAGATGTGTTAAAGTCCATTGAGGAAAAAGCCAAGTCAGTACAGACAGTCAAAGATTTCCTCCAGGTTCAGCCGCCCAGATTCAGCAGGAACTGGCCTTCTAAAAACTGATCCTTTCCTAATCCTGAAAGATTTCAAAGGGGTAAAAACAGGCGTGCCCGAGGAAGAGGGCAATACAGAGGATCCTACAGGGGACGACAATGGCAACCAACAAACCAAAGAAGTGACATAGGGGTTTCTCCTGCCCCGCAGGGACAAGCTCAATGACTTTCCTCTACTTCCGCTGACCAAGGAGCAAACAGAAGCTCTTTTGGGTGGAAAGTTATCTCTGTTTTCAAGAAATTGGCACAAACTGACAAAAGACAAATGGATACTGGACATTATAGACCACGGTTACAGGTTTCACTTTCATACCTTGCCAAGAAAACAAGGCATGCCAAACCTTCCACAAAATCAGAGGGCAGAGCCTATCAAGCAAATTTCTCTGCTTGCTCAGATCAAAGCAATAGAAAAAGTTCCACAACAAGAACAAGGTCAGGGGTTTTATTCAAGACTGTTCCTTGTTCCAAGAAAAGAAACTCAATGGAGACCAATACTGGACTTGTCCGCTCTAAACACTTTTCTCATAGTACCAAAGTTCAAAATGCTGACTTTACAGCAACTCCTTCCCATGTTGGGCAAGGGGTCTTGGCTGATTACTCTGGACCTCAAGGAGGCATACCTGCATGTCCCTATCAGACACAGCTGCAGAAGATACCTCAGATTTCTTGCAGGGCCAGAGCATTATCAATTCTCAGCATTGCCATTTGGCTTATCTACTGTGCCCAGAGTATTCACAAAATGCCTGGCATCAGTAATTGCTCATTGCAGGCTCCAGGGGATTCAAATCTACCCGTACCTGGACGATTGCCTCATACAAGCAGACAACAAACTAACCTTGACAAAAAACTTGAATTATGTCATACACTTGCTACAGGCTCTGGGATACACAGTCAACTTTCAAAAGTCAAGACTTCAGCCATCCCAGCAAATAACCTTCTTAGGAGCCAAACTAGACACAGCCTCTCAAATGGCTTACCTGACAGAAGAAAAGCAAAAGAAGTTAACTCATTACTTCAAAAGTTTAGCAAAGCTCACCCAGATGACTGCAAGGAGTTTCCTACAGGCCCTGGGTTACATGGCATCCTGCATTCTCTTGGTCCCACTAGCAAGACTACACATGAGAAAGCTTCAATGGTACTTAAAAAGCTTATGGTCTCAACACAGCAACAACCTAGAAGCAATTATTCCACTCATTCCATGTCTACAAAAGGAATTTCTGTGGTGGGCCACAGTAAGCCAGTTAAACACAGGCATGTTGTTCAAAAAACCACAGATAACACAGACAATGACCACAGACGCCTCAGACCTTGGATGGGGGGCGCACATGGAGGGCAGATGTATTCAAGGGCAATGGTCCCCAAAGGAAACACATCTGCATATCAACCAAAAAGAAATGCTAGCAGTAATGCATGCCATCGAGGCCTTCGGACAACAACTTCAACAAGGCCACCTACTAATACGGACAGACAACACCACTGTGATGTGGTACATAAACAAGCAGGGGGGCACTCATTCTTACCCCCTTTGCAGACTGACAATGAATCTATGGGAAAAATCACTGGGTCTAAACATACAGCTACAATCCCAGTTTGTTCCAGGCAAAGACAATGTTCTGGCGGACAGTCTAAGCAGGAATTTCCTGGACCCCCACGAATGGAGGCTACATCCAGACATCTTTATACGACTCACCTCGAGATGGGGCAGGCCGGACGTGG
Organism: Protopterus annectens; assembly: GCF_019279795.1. Taxonomy (NCBI): domain Eukaryota; kingdom Metazoa; phylum Chordata; order Ceratodontiformes; family Protopteridae; genus Protopterus; species Protopterus annectens. The sequence goes on along the minus strand of NC_056745.1, from coordinate 634,199,003 downwards.
ACCTATTTGCCTCCCACCTCAATCATCACTTACAAAAGATCTGCTCAAGGACATATCATCCACAAGCTTGGAAAGTAGATGCCCTCTCATTCAACTTGAGCTCCCTAATAATTTATGCATTTCCACCCCTGCCACTGATGACCACAGTGTTATTAAAGATCAAGGCAGAGCAACCGAAGGGGATCCTAATAGCTCCAGACTGGCCAAGACAACACTGGTACCCACTACTACGGAGCATATGTCACAACAAAACGTGGGCCCTTCCACAATGGCCTCAACTTTTGACTCAACACAACTTCAGGACTATTCATCCCAACATCCAGACTCTACAGCTAACAGCTTGGGAAATCCCATAAATAACCTCAATTAACCTCTCTCCAAGGAAGTTCAGCGGATACTAACAGAAGCCCGCAGACCATCCACCAGAAAGGCTTACTCAGCCAAATGGAAGAGATTCAGCATTTGGAATACCAACAAGGGTCATGATGCATCACTTTTGAGCATCCCTCTCATTCTGGAATACTTGGCAGATATGTTACATAACGGACTCTCATACTCTTCCATAAAAATACATGCTTCAGCTATCTCAGCTAGATACAACACTGATCCACCTGTGTTTTCACATCCTTTGCTAAGGCAATTTCTTGGAGGAATCAGGAATATAAAGCCCCCAAGAAAGGCACCAGTACCAGCTTGGGACCTCAATTTTGTCCTAGAAAAATTGACTTTACCTCCCTTCGAGCCAGCAGCTTCTGTGGAGTTACAATTTCTTTCCTGGAAGACAGCTTTCCTGCTGGCCATAACCTCAGCAAGAAGGGTTTCGGAATTACAGGCCTTAATGGCAATACCACCGTTCATAACTTTTCACAGAGACAGGGTCTCCCTACGAACCAACCCTACTTTTCTGCCAAAAGTGGTATCCAGGGTTTCTTTAAATCAAGCAATTCACCTGCCTACTTTCTTTCCCAATCCTGAGAACAAAGGGTAAAGACTGTTACATACCTTGGACATACACAGACAACTTCGCTACTACCTAGACAGAACCAAGACCAGCAGGAAGTCTGATCAGCTTTTTGTAGCTTATGCCCCTGGAATACAAGGAAAAGCAATTTCCAAACAGACAATTTCAAAATGGATTGGACATTGCATCAGATTCTGTTATTCCTTCCATGGAAAGAGTGTGCCAGCCAATGTCAGACCACACTCCACCAGAGCTACAGCCACCTCTACAGCTTTTTTAAGAAGGGTGCCTACAAAAGACATTCTAGAAGCTGCCACATGGAGCTCCATGCATACATTTTCCAAACACTACAACCTCCCTTTATATTCCAGATCCAGAGCAGGGTTTGCTTCGGCAGTCCTGCAGGGATTGATAGCTACACCATCCTTTTCCTAGAGCATACCACCTCCCCAGCTAAGCTATGGTATTCAACCCATATGTTATGACTGCAGTTGCATTCTTGAAGGACATAGTACAGTTTTGTACCTACCATAAATGTAGATGTCCGATAGATATGCAACTGCAGTCGGGTTTTCCCTCCCTCCTTCCCCTCTATGCCTTGGGTCCACTCCTATCCCTATTATCCTTAGCTGGGGATATCTGTTATGGTGTATCTGTTTATTACTTATTTATTGTCTGGAAACCTATTTTTGTCTTCCAATTTGATTACAGCCTTCCTTGGAGGGCACCTGGCATCTGGGGCAAGAAACACTGAAGAAGATGGCGTCGGCTGATGCTTATATACTCCAGCCGCTCTGACGTCGGAGAGAAATGCGACATCAGCCGACGTCGGACCCAGACTTTGGAATCCGGCCGACCGAGGGCTGCCTGAGGCAGGACAACCCATATGTTATGACTGCAGTTGCATATCTATCGGACATCTACATTTATGGTAGGTACAAAACTGTACTTTCTGAGATCTCAATAGCTTTTTTAAAGGTCAGAAGTGGTGTTCTCACAGTCTGTGCTAAAACAAACTGCATTTCTCAGCTATTGACAGCACACTTTATTGCAGCCTGCATTGTGAATAATGTGAGATAACTATATGGTACAGAGGAACAGGCCTTGATTGTGATACCAGTGGCCACAGTTTATATAGTAGAACCAGGATTGTTAGGAGCTGGCCAGAAGAGGCAGCACTGAGTTGTCAAAACCTTGGAAATATGATGCAATAATATCATTGTTAGGGATGTTCTCTTAGGGAGACTACAGGTTTAAGTACCCATCAATATGGAAACGTGTATGTGTGGCGCAAGGGAACAAGGATGCAAGTGAAAACACATATATAGTTCACAGTAAAACCTTCCTAGTGACTGCTATAGAGCACAACCTAGTCTAGCAAAGACTGCATACTGACCAAGAAAAAAGACAAATAGCACCAGTGGAGTCAGAAATACAGAGATAACCCCCTCCACTGTTACCACCTGCATGATGCAGGATTGATGAGTGATGTGTTAAGGAAGAAGTCAATGAGGGAGGGATGCAAGTGTGTAGACAATGCTGGCTAACCCATCCTAGATGCAGAGAGGCAGTGTAACCCACTGCATTGCCATCAGCTACTGGAGAGAGATGCACATCTCATGAACTGTATACACTGGTTCTACCAGGCTGTGTCCATACAACAGACTTCCTGGGATGTCTGCAGGAAGATACACATGCGTGCGCGCACACACACACACACACACACACACACACACACACACACACACACACACACACACACACACACACACACACACACACACACACACGTATGCAGCCCACACACTCACTCACTCGCAATGGAAGTAATTGCAAGCCCTTGCACCCATGCATACTCACTCTAGCTACCTATGGGAGGAGTAAGTTGGGCCAAAGAAAGGAAAATCCTCAATACAAGCTAGGATAGGGAGAAGAAAAACAGGTGTTGGGATGGTTAAATAGTCAGGCATCTTAGGGCCAAAAACTGAATTGTCTGATATAACCTGTAAGCAGTGACTGTGACATAATTATAGAAGTATAATTCATTTAAAACATATATTCTGTAGTTATAAGGCAAGAATACTGCAAGTAGTGTGTGCAACTGTGAAGTGATTCTGTGCGACCAAAAGCATTTGAAAATGAGATCCAGCTTAAATGACTGACACTATTATCCAAAAGAACACTGTGGACTGAAATAAAATGGGTGAAGACAGAAGCATGACAGTAGTTTTCTGTGGGTGGGTGGAGGGTAGGCAAAGCATCCAACACCTACCATGCAACACTACGACCTGTAGCCCTATACTTAGAATGACCAGTTTCTAGTTCTTCTGACCTTCAAGGGAAGGCAAAAAGATCTATTGTGGATTTCTTTTGGCTGCCTTTATTTTTATCCTACAATATTCTTTAGACCAAGCCACTGCCAGTTAAGCATACTGCCTTGACACTACCCTACGTACTGTATAACCACAATCTAACTTAGTACAAGTATGAAACTAAAACATAACAGAGACAGAGTGACAGAGTTCTGTTACTTTACCTACCTTCATGACCTCCAGTACACATTACTTCATACAGAAATGCACAAAAAAAATTCTTCAAATTCAATAAATGATCATTCCAATTGTTTTGTGTAAATAAACACATAGCAAAAGTTAAAATATATATTTTTTGCAAGATGCTTCATATTTCATTTAAATATAGGTTGTCAACAATACCACTAAGGCAAACAAAGTTGGGAATGTCTCTAATTATATCAGTCTTTCTAAATTTAATGACACGATAGTACACAAGCAATCATATTTGCTGTCATGAGTTGCATATTGGAGTACACACAAGTGTAGAGTTTCTGTGGAGTATGCACAAACCAAAGCCTGAAAAAGAATAACGTGAGTTATCCAGGACTTGAACCCCATCTGTTCCAATAAGAATTGCGGTCGTACCTCCCATGCTAAACTATTTTCTGTCAGTTCAAAATTCTTTTACAGAATTCTGCAACAGTTAACCCTTAAAGTAACTGCACAGAGAACTGTGTGGTAGTAGTCATAACTATACTTTGAAAAATACTTTTAATCTGAAATAAACAAGTACAGGGAATGTCTTAGTCGTTCTGTCTTTCACTTACTACAAATGACACACTGCTTTGGGTTATACGGCCTTCAGCAGGAGTGACTAGTTTATTTTGTTAGTTTTGTTGACCAGGTTAGTTCTACAAGGGCTGTACCATTTCCCATAGGAGGCCCATGGTGGTATTTATACAGAATGGGGTTAATTTGATCAGAACACCTTTTCATGACTGATGCACATATTTTTTTACTTGAAAATACACCTCATTTACTTAGGTTCCAGCATTCTTTCTCTTATTAAATGACTTCCTCCCTGGAAACAACAATAACATTAAAACATATCTTAATTCTAACACCATGTTATTACTGTCATAAATTATTTCACTTTTCATTAAATACTTGAAGTATTTTAATGTATTTTAGTGCACACTGACAGCTTTATCAAATTGGTCTGAATAAGGTCCTAGCTTTTAAAAACTGTTTTAAAAATGAAGCATTACACAGACAGATATATTTATTTGGTTAAAATTCCATACCAAGAGGGAGAAAAAATCAGCTTCAGTTTCAGTTCATTATTTCTTTTAATGATTGTATTTGTAGGTCACAGTTTAGTTGCCTATGGTGCAATGCATCAATGCACTGAAGATCGCTTTTAACTTCTTGGTGTACTGATAAAAGAAAAGTAATAAAGAAGATGTAGGCTGGTCTCACAGGCGTATGCAGAAGGATGATTAGGTAACTAGGTCATGGCTGTGTCATCAGTGCTAATCTTACAGTATTCTAATATTTATTTTGTCTTTAGTAAACTTTTTTTTATTTATTATTGGTGTAGTTTTTAAAGTGCCAATAAGTTTGCTTATCAGTTTTCAGAAAGATGCAGTGCATTGGTTCTTGTGAACCTGATTTAAGGGTTATAATTTATAAGGCAGCCTGGGGTCTGCAACAAAAAGAAGGATACTGAAGAAGGTGGCTTGCTGTGGCACTCACTATTGTAAGGCGCTGCATTTAACTTCTGCTGTAAATCTGTCCTATCTACACCAGCTCTGAATTCGAGATTTGAATCTAGGAGCAAAATACATACTAGTGATACGCATTGTTCCACTTATGATACCTGAACAGTCACTAGTTCATAACAGAACTGCATGACAATATTTGTATGAGACTGTACAAATAAGTAATAACAAACACTACAAATATTTACTTGATCGTGCAATATTATCCCCATGTGTGGTGCTTCAGTCTTGCTTTCATTTTCTTACTCCATGGTTGTACCAGTTTAGAGAAAGGGCATTGACCGAACAATCAAAAGTAATGTGTTTCTTCCTCTAGAGGGCTGCTATATTCAAGAGTCATGTAACTTACAGGATATGATCATATATACATTGCTAAAAAGAGTAGGGAGCAAATAAATCTGATTTAACTCTATATTGAACAAACAAGCTCAAACAAATTCAAAATGAGCAAGTAGGTGGAGTACCTGACTGTAACCTGTTACATATTTATAGCAGCTCTATATCATGATGTACAAATCACAAATGCTATGTCAGTTTGAACATGAATCTTCTGATTTACACACTAGTTATAGCACCAATAAACTTTTCAAATGACTGGATTTAGAGATACTAAACTGCGGTGGTGGTGCTGCGGTAACGTTGTCGCCTCACATTAAGACGTCCTGTTCGATTCTCAGCTAAAGCGTCTTCTGTGTGGAGACATACATGAATGGGTGTACCTTCGTTGAAGGTTGTGTGTCAGAGCTGGCAACTCGGTACGTAAAAATCTACTGCCAATCATTAGCGGACTGGAGTTCCGCTGTGGCGACCCCTAACCGGGAAAAGCCGAAAGACACAACAACAACACAAAAATTGAAAACAAACCTGTACTGATATGCCATTTTAAACAGTAGCTTTAATCTTTGTACTAAAAGTTACCTCTACTTAATTAATTCTGCAATAAACTGAGCTGAACTACATTAAATTGTAAGAATGGGGGAGAATGCATTTAACAACACATGCAGCATTTATTTTTTGAATGAAAAGAGTTCTAGTCAGAACTCATAAGCCTGACAGGCATTCATCCACAACCCCTTTTTCCACATGGGGTCAGGGTATCACTTCCACAGTGAAAATCATCTAGAGACAAGGTGTAAACCATCAGGTGGCTAGTCCTGCTGTAGGAGTTCTTCCACATCCACATACTCACACTTGGGATTCATATAGAGTGTTCAATTCCCCTACTGCATGTCTTTGGAATGTGGGAGGAAACCCACACAAATACAGAGAGGACATGCAGATTCCAAACAGAGGGCACCCAGCTGAGAATCAAACCAGAAAACTTCTTACTGTGAGGCAACAACACTATGCACTGTGCCACCCAATTTATAAACTTGACACACTGCACAAAACTACAGCACAGAAAAAGCCTGCAGTAGCCAATACATGATGCACAGACAACATTAAAGCAGAAGTAGAGGCAATATGTCACTGTACATCGTGCTAATGGGCACTTAATGTAAATATCCAAGGTAACACAGTTCATAGACAGTTGTTCTATGTGTAAGCACTGCTATTTGACACAACACAGCACAACACAACAATACAACTACTGAGTTCTATAACTCAGTCAGAAACCATTATCTGTAAATGCAAAAACATTGCTAAACCCTAGAAATACTGTACTGGTAGCAAGCCAAGCATCCATACTCCCTCCCCTTCACAAATTAATAAGTTAAAGACTGAATATCTATATCACGAGTTAGTAGATATATCGCATGTATACACACACACACACACACACACACACACACACACACACACACACACACACACACACACACACGCACATTTGCACCCACACGCATGAATATGTACACACTCACAAATATGCACTTACAAATGCATACACACACACACACACACACACACACACACACACACACACACACACACACACACACACACACACACACACACACACACGTGCATCCATGCACATACACACAGACACTCAAAGAGAAAAAAAAGTTTCAGATTATCATTGTATGCTGACCTGGCAGTTGTTGAAGTGCAGATGCCATACCTCAGTGAGAGGCAGACTGATAATATGCTCATGGGAAACAGTACACAGGTCTGGGTAATGAAACAAATGCAATTCAGATGTTTTTCTGAATCTCATTGCATTGTCCTGCTGACCTACATGCAGCCTTGTACACATACTATAAGCCTTTCAACATGTAGCTGTTCAGGGCTACACACCACCATGTATACACACACACACACACACACACACACACACACACACACACACACACACACACACACACACACACACACACACACACACACACACACACACACACACACACACAGCATACTCAGACATATATGCAACAAACCTGCACAGTATACAGCAAGATAGTGTCCCCTGTGGCTGTTTTCCTCTGCCAAAATAACATTAATGCATACTTTGGGCTGCAATGTGTATTTCATGTATACTGTTCATAATCCCAGTATCAGGAAGCCTGTTGTGGTAGCCCCCAGAATACTCGAGGGTAGCTTTAAGATATAACTATTTAATGTCTCTACCTAGAGCTTAGATTGTACATAATGTGGTCTGATACCCTGTAACTTATTGCACACTCCAAAATATATCATGGTGAAGTTGGTCATATGCAACTGGTGTCCCATCTGTTTGCTTTGGGCAGCCTAAATAACAAGTGTTATGGAGTGTTTAAAGTAATTTAAAATAATAAAAGTTCAAGTTTATTTACACACTTCAATCTTAAGAACTTTACATCAGCAAAAACTCAAACACACCAATACACAAAATGACCAGGAATTCAATATTATAAAATGGTAGGATAATAATACTCTTGATTTGCTGAGCAAAAGATGCAAAGTGTAATTAAGTTAATAAAAAAGGGTCTCAGCAATGTTTCATACCAAGACAGTAAAACTCTTAAAAGGACATACTTACAAACTAAATATATTTGAAATGCTGAGGCTGTAATGCTGGCATCTGTGAATACACAGTTACAAATGACCAAACATTAACATATTACAAAAGGCTTGACTCCAAAGTTGACTCTCATTTCCAAACCATTAACATCCCCCACCATGTTTAACCCATAGCATGTTAGTAGCTCACAATGTTACCATCAAATCAACAGCAGCAGTGTACGTAGTTAGTCACTGACAGATGTTTAGTTACATTGTTACACTGTTTGGTTTCACTGTTGAAATGTGTAAGAGGAGCATTGCTAACAATGATCAATAGGGAGATTCAGCAAAAGGGAAAAAGGGATCATTCACAAGGGAAATTCCAGTCCTAAGGGACAATATCACAGTGATGCCAAAGCAAATGACAACAGGTAGACTGAGCTGGAAACAAACCTCAGACACAGGGAACACTCCAAGTCCAGTAAAAAATGGAATGGTATAAACAGTATGGCCAAAGACTGAAATCCATGAGGGTCGGGTCACAAATCACCAAACAAGTAGTAAGAATAATAACTTATGTATATATGAATGGGGGCACCATTTTTGGTTGTGGCTTAATTTTGTCAAGATCAAATCATGGAGAAATGCATTCATATGCAACTGTTAAAACACCTTATAGACAACAACTTGCTAGCTAGCTGCCAACACGGTTTCAGGCCATTTCACAGTACTACTACTGCCCTTTTATCCTTCTCCAACTGTATTAATAAAAACCGCAATAACAACACTCTATCCTCAGCCCTCTTTATTGATCTCTCCAAAGCCTTCGACATGGTTAACCACAAACTTCTCATTAACACACTGAAAAACCTGTCCCTTGATACTCTTTCTATACAATGGTTTGAATCCTACTTAAGCAATAGGCAACAAGCAGTCATGTGGGGGAACAACCTATCTCCCCATCTCCCCATCTCACTAGGTGTCCCCCAAGGTTCTATACTTGGACCACTTCTATTCTCTGTCTTTATCAATGACCTGTACACTGTTATTCCTCATGCCTCCTTAATACAATATGCTGATGACTCCACATTAATCTGCACAGCCCCAAATCCAGCAGACCTACAATCTCTTACCCAAAAAGTGTTTAACACAGTTGAGGATTGGCTACAACATCAATGTCTTATCCTAAATCCTAAAAAAAACAAACTTCTACTTTTTACTCCCACCCATAGACACACACCTCTAAACTTTACTGTCACTTCTAACAATGGAACTATTATATCCCCTGACTCTAACACAAAACTCCTAGGAGTACTAATTGACAATAACCTTAACTTTGAGGCCCACATAAACAATACCATAAAACAGTTAACAAAAAACTAGGCTCACTATATAGAATCAAATCCTTTCTTACCCCACTAGCTAGATCTACTATTGCCCAGACCCACTTAATCTCTACCCTCCTCTATGCCTCCCCTATTTATACTAACCTCTCAAAAACCAATATGAACAAACTAGTAGTCTCCTACAACAATATTGCAAGATTTGCAACTGGCTCTACATTTAGGACCCACCACTGTATTAATTATAAAAATCTTGGATGGCTAGAGTTACCCAACCTACTTCTACTTAATCAATTAATAATTGCCTATAAAATCCTGTATCAGCCTAGTAACACACCAATTCTTACCAACCTTATCACTCCCTACAGTAACCTTAATACCCTGCGCTCAGCTACTAAAATGCTAGTACTAACACACATAGCCAACAACAAGGCAGGGGACTCTCTTTTTTCTAACACCGTTGGTAAAACCTGGAACTCTCTTCCCAGCGACCTAACCTCACTACCATCACTTACACAATTCAAAATCAGGCTTAAATCCTACCTTAAAACACATTGGCTATGCACCTGTCTTAACCCAGACTAACAACTCTTGTGTTCTCACTAAATTTCTAAATCTTAATGTCTGCATAATCTAGCTGCATACTGGAATCCAGAAGCTGAACCTGTCTTTCAACTAATTTGGACTATCTCTTATATCTTAATATCTCTCTTTGTCACTCTAGTATCTTATGTTAACACACCTCTTTCTAGCATGTTCCTGTACTGTACTTATTTACTTATTTTTTACCCAACTATTTATTTCAATATGTTCTTTTTTGCATAAAATAGCTAAATTGTATATAGTACTTCTATTTGTTAAACTGTGAATTTATTTACTGTTTTTATTTGATTAACATCATACATTGTTTTGTACTCTCGAGGAGCTTTTCTCCCCGGGCCTCTGCTGAAAATGGATATGTATCCAGCTGGACTAGCCCGGTCAACAAATGTAAAATAAATAAATAAATAAGATGAAATCTATCTTCTCTTTTATTGAATTTGGTTTGATGAAGTGATATGTTACTACTTGTGCTGTGCTCACCTACATGCAGTTTTCTACACATACTATAGGCCTCTCTACATGTAGCTATTCAGTGCAGCACACCAACTGTGCTGCACTGACCACACATACACACACACACACACACACACACACACACACACACACACACACACACACACACACACACACACATTGTTGCTGAACAGTGGGGTAACAAAGTTTATCTCTTTAGCCACTATTTTGCACTATCAGATTAAGTAGCAGGAGGTGTGGAGGATACTCCCATGTAGGGGGTACAGGAAGACTTGCAAAAAAAAAAAAAAAGATTATTGTTTTATTGTGTTGATTTTGGTCAAATGTATGGCTAATGTTTTTCAGTTTTATTATTTTGCCTTTTCATCTATAAGTAATATACTGATATGAATGTGTGTGTGTGTGTGTGTGTGTGTGTGTGTGTGTGTGTGTGTGTGTGTGTGTGTATGTATGTGTATGTGTGTGTATGTGTGTGTAAGCACCACAGCAGCAGCCACTAGTAGCTTTCTGTTGCTAGCTTGGAATTAAAGCAAAACTTTAAAACCAAAGATATCAACTTTGTTTTGAGAAGCAGTGAACCTACAGTTACCCGGAACACTTCCCCCTCTCCAGGGTAATTTGTCTGTGAACTGGAAATTTTGAGTCCCAAGATGCAGTTTGGTTCTGACTATGAACAGAACATTCAAGAGGCTTAACAATACACAGTACACTATGGTATCTCCAGGAATCCATTTAAGTTTGTAAAGAAAGGAAAAGAGGATGTAGCAATGATGAGACAAAGGTTTCCAAGACATTACGAACCCGAGCAGAGTCTGCTATATATTCAATGTCCGTGAGGGCACATGGTTTTACGGAGTCTGTTTGCTTAAACTGATGTTACTAAATCAAGGTTCCTGCTTTACATGCTTTATTAGTTTGAGACAAAATTATGTGCAGTATCAGAAATAATCAAACAAGGGGCATATTACTGAAAGTATCAGAAATGCACTGACTGATTTACAGACTAAATGAAATTACCTCGTCATAACTGAAAGAGCTTTCTGAAGAGCGTGATGTGTGCAGAGAAAAAGAGAGAAAAATGAGGCAGAAAATTGCTGGCAAATATGACCAGCAGGAGAAATATGATGCAGAGAAAACCTTGTGTGGTAAGACTGGCTACAAACATGATAAAAAGCAAAATCCTGCAGTGAATTAAATATATAGAAGTCATGGAAAAGCAAAATTGCTTCACTAAAGTGTACACATTTTTTTATTTATTTATTGTTTCCTTGTCTAACAACCATGGTATTGGACTGATCCACAATAACCCATTTCAACTAGTGCCAGAAGGGAACAAAACATTCAGAGTTTCGCAAAATTAAAAAAAGTAAGGCACAAATGAAAGGTATATCATTGAAGCTTTGTGACTCAAATAGGACACAGGCATATACAATAATTTATGCAGTATGACAATGCAGGAATAAGAAATGTTTAAAAAGCAATCTAAGACTAGTATAGTTGTAAATAAGTAAGAAGGTATAATTCAGTGATATACAATAGATGTTAATACAAAGGAATAGTAACATTAGGCTGACTTCATTGTTAAACTGAGGAATAAAGTCAGCAAAAGAAACACAAAGTCAAAAGCTGCAAAGATCTAGGAAGTGTATGAGTGAGAATGGGAGAAACAATTGCAAGTTGCCTTTTTTCACTATTGCTTCCTACATGAGTATTAATCAATCACTTCTTGAATCTTCTTGAATCTAGCATGTTGACTGAAGCTGATTCTCATAAACATCTTGGAGTCACTGTGACAAATTTGCATTTGTGCTCATGCTGGTGAAGTATATTGCAGATCAACGAGACAACTAGGAATTGTGATAAAAAATATTAGCAGTAGGGATGAACTATACACGATTAAACTTTGCATGATACTCATTCTACCAATTGTCGACTATAGTAACATTTCTTGTGAATATACTGTAAGTCAGTTAAAGAATTATAAGACAGCCAGAAGAAATTCACAAAAATAAATACATAAATAAAATAAATAATAATAATAATCTCAGTTTCAGATTTAAGCTACAATGACAGATATAAAAAAATCGAAATATGTTTTTACAAAAGTTGATATTACAGATGAAAACTTAGCATACAGGGCTTTCATGGATAAACAACTACAGGCAACTTCTGGGCTTGGAAATGTATACAAAAATCTTAAGTCACACACATAATTATCTAACATTCTAATGGCATTTAAATAAAACCTGAGTCAGAAGTTCATATTTGACATGGTGTATACACATAATATGGAATAAATTGCCAAAAAATAGATCAGATATTTAAAAAGAATCTAGATAATTAGGTGGAAACTCTTGCCTTTGATATTGGCCTTAGAGGGCCTGTGTTCCTCTGTAGCCTTTGGGCCTGAACACTTGCTCCTACCTTTTGAAATCACTCTGTAACAAATCTGAGTGGCCGTGTATACCAGATGAGTTTACTGCGTGAACAAAAGAGTTCCGTTACTTCTTGAGAGGAGCAGACTCATCCAAATCTTACTGGAACCATTTTGCTTTGAATACTTCAAGTACAGATCATAAGCCAGCTTATATCTGTGGAGAAGTGTATGATCTCTAAGTACAGTATAAAGAGGTTTGCTCACTTTTGAAAAATGCAAGAAAAATGCTGTTAATCTCATCCCATCTGCCCATGATATTCCTGTGTGCATCCTGTAATCACAGGCAGTGATTCCTCCATCAAACCTTTTTTTTAAATATGTTCAGCCCTACCATGTGTCCAGGTATTCCAAATTTCTATATTATTTTCATTCAAAACATTGCATGAACCACTTAAAAAGTTCATTGGTGGCATTCTGCATATGGTACTATTTATGTGGGGTCCTCACAGTTTGAATTAATTACTGAATATCTCTGTAGCCAGTCAGACCTCTGCTTCTCATAGTATATAAATAGTTCTATGCAGCTACAGTAGAGCTAGCACTTCCAGTGCCCTTATCAAGGTCCTTTGGAGTAAACAACAAACATCTGTGGTAGTTTTCTACCACAGACACTGGCTTCTAGTAACAGTATTGAAGCTGTCAGATGACTAAAAAAGAAAAGCTGCTTCATGCTGTGGATTGTGCTACTGGAATACGAATCAACCTGAAGTATACTGAGAAAAAGGAAAAACAAAGCTCTGCAATGTTATACCTAGTGGGAGCATATGGACATCATGTAAGCCACAGATAGGACATAGTTCCTTTGCAATCTGTGTACAGTATTGATGGTTACAACTGCCCACGGCACATTATAAATGAACATATGAGTTCTCTACTTTTAAGACGTGACGATTATGACTTTCTTTCTCTACTAAGTTGTAAAACAAATTTTTTCCACAACAAAAAGTCTAGACTAGAGCAAGATAAAAAGAAGGGATTTAATGGTACAATGGGTTAGCACTTTCTCAAAATGAATGGAACTCCATTCATTTCGGGAATGGAAGCGCTAACCTGAAAGTAATAAACCTATGTCTTTTAAGCTGCTTCAGATTTCCTTTCATTTCGGGAACAAAAGTGCTAACCCAAATGTAATAAAGCCACTTCTTTTATGTTGCTCCAGTGTGGATTATGTTTTTGTTATTTTATTGTTTTTTCACATATGATATTTTTTACGGTATTTCAGTAAATGTCGCCATGAGCTAAATCAGTCCTCAGATGTAAGTGAAAACATGGGATAGGGTGCTAATAACATTATTCCTTTTTGGCTATGCAAAAGCAGCAGTTCAGAAGCATATTCTGAGGACTGCAGGCAGGCATCCTACGACCTGAAGAAATACTGACCCTAAAGTATCTGAGATTCCATTCCTCCCTCAGTGCCATGGCTTCAGATCATTCTAGCAGTAGATCACACAAAGGAATCCACGCTTGTGCAGTATATTCTGTCCTCATGTAATAATGCAATTCAAGCTGTGATGTGAGTAAAAGTGAGAGTGGAACAAAGCCCTAACAAAAATGTATATGCTGAAAACATTTTTAAGGTTCATGCCCCCATGTAGATGTAAACACATACACAGATTTCTGCACTATGATGCACCAGAAAGGGAATATTGCTGCAGCTGCATCACTTATGGGGAAAAAGCCACTAAGTGTGGAAAACTATGTACTTCATATTTATACTGTCTGCTGTTATTGCTATAAACTGTTAAATTAATTCATATCCATATTTTTGCTCCTACTTTATTGCCTCTGTACACAGTACAGTAATCTGTATACAGTACTAATTACACTAGTGCTACAACTTTATTCCTTCTCTGTCCATTATTTATAACTTTCTTTCAGCAAGTAATTTTATTATTGCTTCATAAAGCATGTTGGCTTAATTATTTATGTGCTATACATTGTGATATATTGTTAAAAATTATTAGAACTCCATTGGAGTTCATCAGTTGTTATATACTGGCATTTTATTCTCTCACATATATTACTATGTTTCATGTATGTCATTAAATAACTTGCACACACACACACACATACATATATATATATATATATATATATATATATATATATACATCCACATGCATATATGTATAGGTTTGTAGGGTCATAGGTGTGTGCTAGACTAATGGACCTAGAGCCTTTACAAACCTAGCCCATACGATTACCTTGGCATTGTGCCACCTGACCTTAGTTCCTAGTGCATCTGTCAAGCAGAGCCACTGGAGTGATCCCCGGGGTGAATTTTCTATTTCGCATCCATTCATCAAGTTTCCTCTTGAAGAGGGCCAGTGAGGTGCTCTGCTTGACATGTATGGGAAGTCTATTCCATAGCATGGGCAGTCTATGGGTTATGAACCTCTCCCTCCAGCATGCTCTGTTGATTGTGGTAATGAGGTTGAGGTCTCTGGAGCATGTGGGGCAGAGGGTTTGGGATTTCTTTAGATGTAGCATTTCTAACAGAGCTGGGTCAGACACGGCTTTGTAAGTCAAGCAGAGATTGCCTCTAAGTAGGGGATATGAGGCAGAGAATAGTTGGAGTTTTTTGAGTTTGTCCATATAGAACAAATGTTTAAGGCCTAGGATCCTCTTTGTGAGGTACTTTTGTGGCCTCTCCAGTTGTTGCAGGTGTCTAGTGAGGTACATGCCAAATGGGGCATTGTACTCGATGTTTGGCCTAATGAGGGAAGAGTAGAGGGAGACAATGACCTCTTTCTTCCTGGATGCAAAACCCTTAGTAATGAGATGTGCCACATAAAAGAACTTTCTGATCACAGTGGCAATGTGTTGGCCAAAAGAGAGGTTGCTGTCAACCTGTGTTCCTAGATCTCTTATTATGCCTTCTATGTTCAGTGAACTACCATCAATGTGGTAATTCAAGGGAACCGGGTTTTTTTCAAGGGGGATGACGACACATTTTTGGCATTGAGCTTAAGGCCGTGGTTCTGGCACCAGTCAGTGGTCTCATTGAGGCCTTTCTGTAGGATGTCAACATCACTTGGGGAGTTAATAATAGCTCCCAACTTGCAATTGTCTGCAAACTTTGTCAGCCAGAGTCTCTTTGTGCTGGCCTGGACTTCAGAGAAATAGATACCAAACAGGAGAGGACCCAGGACCGAATGCTGTGGGACTCCACTCATGACTGGTCGACAGTCTGACTTGGAGTCAGCTACTTTCACACTGTGAGTTCTATCTGTGAGCAAGTTTGCAACCCACCTAGTGATATAGAGGTTGATACCTAGCTAAGTGAGTTTTTCTATGATTCCTGAGTGGGGAATGGTATCAAAGGCCTTGGCCAGATCAAGGTAGGCTATATGAGCCACCTTGCCTTCATCCACAGCTCTGGTGACTGACTCAAAGAAGTCGACCAAGTTGAGCCGGCATTATCTACCCTTCACAAAACCAAACTGTGTAGGATCCAGAGTTTGGAGATTCTCTATATCCTTATTTATTAGGTCCATGATGATGCGTTCCATAGCTCTGCATATTAGACTCATCAGGCTAATGGGGCGAAAGTTCCCAGGGTCTGTAGTCGCTCCTCCCTTGTGGAGAGGGATGACTGTAGCAGTGCGCCATTTGGTGGGGACAAAGTCTGAGGTGAGGCTGTGATTGAATAGGGTACACAGGTGAGATGCCACTTCACTCTGTAGTTCATGTAGAACACAGCCAGGGATATTGCCATGTCCCATAGAAGCTGTATTCTTGGCCTTGGACAGTGCTGTTTTAACCTGTGCAGCAGTAATACTGGGTGCCTGGCAATCTACTTGTATAGTGATTGGTCCTTTGGGGGGGAGAGAAGTTGGCACTGAATCTGTCGACTAGTATATTGGCAATATCTGTTGGCTCGGTATAAGAGTTACCATTGTGCAGTAGCTCAGAGCAAATCTGGGTATTGCCGTGGAGATTCATTATATAACTATAGAAGGCCTTATGGTTGTCTTTACTATCTGCTGCAATTCTGTTTTCATAGCTAGCTTTAGAGGATTTAATGCAGGATCTCAACAGTTTGTTGAGGCTGATAAGGGAGTTTTTCCATTCTTGGGACTTCACCTTATTCCGCATCATTTTCCTCCTTCTGTTGCAGAGTTTGTTTATGGCAGGGGACCACCAGATTGGCTTCCTTTTTTTTTGAGGAGAGCATCTTGGTTCTATTGGGTATAGCGAGATCCATGCATTTGTGTACGTGTTCATACAGTGCATTGGTGTATGATTCTGCAGTCATGCAACTATTCTTCTTTTGCATTGGTGCTGTGAAGTTAGCCACCTCTATTATTAGGAACCCAAAGTTAGCTTTGGAGAAGTTTTTCATGGTGATTACCATTGTGGGGGTGGGGGATGTGGGAGGGATGTGGATTTCCAAGGTGATTAGTTTGTGGTCGGATCTAACCAGGTAGGAGTTGACTATTGGTGTAGAGCAATGGTCGCCCATGTTAGTAATGACCAGGTCAAGGATGTTGCTACCTCTAGTGGGGGAAGAACGAGCTGGTCCAGGACATTGGAATTAATGAATTCCAGAAAGTGTTGGGCAAGTGTATTGGTGCATGAGTAGTTTCCCAGTTAATGGAGGAGTAGTTGAAGTCACCCAGTATGACACTGTTAGGTTGGACCCTAGTATTCTCCAGGGTGCTTAGGAACATGGAGTGTGAGTCTTGGGACATGGTTGGGAACCTATAGCAGGCTACGACCTAAATCACTGTCTTACCCAATGTTAGCTGAACTGAAGTATGTCAGATGCATTATGTTGGGCTACCAGTCTGGAGGTGTGCGCATCCTTTATGAATATGGAAACACTACCACCTTTGGAACTTCGGTCCAAGTTCTAGGGCTGAAAGGTGTGGAATGAGTTATAGCCTGGTAGTGCAGGGGTATTTTTTGCTACTTTGAACCAGGTCTCTGTTACACCACAGATGTCGATGTTCTCCATTTTAAGGAGTGGTTCGAGTGAGTGCATTTTGAGATTTAGACTTCTAGCATTGAGCAGCATGACCCTCAGATTGCATTTGTTTGTACCTGTTACAGTGGGAATTTGGTCTTTGGAACACCACATAAAAAAAGCACTATAGGGGTGGCAATAGTCTTAGCCAGTATCCAGAAGCCCAGGGGTGACAGATGCAGGCCGGCCATCTCTGGCAAAGCATCGAGGTCTGTCAAACATGTCATCTCAGGCAGACAGATTCTGGATCCCCTTAGAATGACACCAGAAACTTAGCCATTTGTTGAAATCAATAATTTTCTGCTTGTACTGTGGTATCATTCTGGGTGATGGTAGGATGCTGCCCAGGGCTAGGGTAATACCCACCTGGGCTACATAATCCAGAGCTCCTCCATGTCTCTTTTCATGTAGTCCAGGGAGGTACGTCTTAGGTCATTCACACTCACATGCACAATGACCGTCATATTTGTATCTGTTGTTGAGGGACCTGAGTGTATGCATTATGTGGCAGATCCTGGTGCCTGACAGGCAGCTGACTGATATTTTCTCCTTATTCAACCTAGTGAGTGGGACATCAGTGTGCCTCACTATGGAGTCACCTATGACTAGTGTGTTGGACATGCTGTTTTGCCTTAGGGGCTTTGGTTGAGTGGCACACTGTTTAGGAGAGTTATGTGTCTTGTGATTAGTGTTGCATTGTGGTCGAGTGCATTTCTGCCTTGGAGGTCTCTGCTGTTTGGGTAGATTTTTTTTGAGAGCCTCAGTGAAGGTGGGTGTGTGGTTTGTGCTTTTATGTGAAGACAGTGCTGGTGTGTGTTCTGGAAGGCTATGTGTTCCATGTGGTGTGGTGCAAGTGTTGACTTTCTCCTCTTTACCAGCTATTCCGGTCTTGGCTGGAGAGTGCGTGGCTTCCAATTTCGATATATAAGTGCATCTCTCACAAATCTGAGTGTTGGGAGGTAAGAGGAAATGGTTGTCAGTATACATGAGGCAGTTGCTACATTGCCTCAGGATGCCCAAGTTCACCAGGTTAATAGGAGATAGCACAGGAAACTGACCTTTAGACATGCCTGGAGGGGTGGGCATTAATAATAAGAACTAGAGCTGTCTCCTTGTAGAATGTTTAGTGCTGGTAACACTTTTGTGTGCTACAATAATTGATAGAAGTCTGGCAGAGTGCTAAACTAATAAGCTAGTAAAAGTGCAAGAGAGGAGAGAACTAGCAGATCTAAGGGAAAAATTGAAGAGCAGACTTTGGCACTGCTCAGAAGCTTACAAACAGTCCTGGATACAACAAATCTGTATCTGGACTAGACTAGTTATAGGAAAGGTGGGAAACAAGCGCAAACACAGGCTTTTAAACCAGAAAGTTGAAAGAGATGGAAAAACTTCCCAAATGGCCAATAAACTACAATTTCTGGGCCAGAAACCACTCCTCTTGTGGTAGATCGGCTACCTAGTGCTTACCACTCCCACTGATAAGCTAGAATGCTTCCCTCCAACACAGAAAGGGTTGGGGGGCTCAGAACCTTACCAACATTCCTGGATACAGCAGATTTGTGTCTGGACTAGACTAGTTACAGGAAAGTCAGGAAACAAGCGCAAGCGCAGGCTTTTAAACCAGAAAGTTGAAAGAGATGGAAAAAGTGTCCAAACGGCCAATAAACTACAGTTTCTGGGCCAGAAACCATTCCTCTTCTGGTAGATCGGCTTCCTAGTGCTTATCACTTCCACTGATAAGCTAGAAGGCGTCCCTCCAACACAGAAAGCCTTAGAAAGTCTCTCTCTCTCTCTCTCTCTCTCTCTCTCTATATATATGTATATATATATATATATATATGTTGCAGACAAGTGGTTGACAGCTCTAATTGTTTAGCAGAAATGAAGCCAGTGCAGCTAATGGAAAAACAGCTGATTGAACATACCAGATTTTTTTTCTTTTTGCAAGATCGCAGTACATCGAGATTGGAAAATTTGCCCTTCCCATTGTAGTGTGATCTCAAAATTGGAATATATAATTAGCTGTGAGGCTGTTGATTGACCAGTTGTTTTCGCTCAGTTACTGTTCACTATTTTTTCAATACATGGACATACATGAAGATAAAAACTGTTCAATGGAACACCATAGAGATGAAACTCAACAACAAAAAAATAAAAAAGGTGCCCAATAGGACTGCAGATACATCACTTTATTAAAGCAAAGTAATAAATATAAATCAGGCAAGTGCTTTTGTCTTTTACAAAATACGAAATCCACATCTTAATCTCAGTTATGTAGCAGCACTAAGGAAACACATGATTAAAACTCCCTAGTAGGAATACACTCATTCTAGTCTTCTAGTGATTAATTCTGGCTTAATTTAAATCATCTCATTGGCACTTGGAAAGGTATCGGTAGCTGGCAGAATCTGCCAGTGCAGGTCCCTTCTATCAAGCATCATCATATAACTTCTTCAACATGAAAAATAAATTTCCTAAAATCTTGACATAATACTGAATGGAAATACAATGCATTAAAAGATTCTTTTTTATGGCAACTCAAATGTTCAGCAATTATTTGTTGATGTCTCCTACTGGTCCTAGGCAACTACATAAACTGCTGAGCAATAACTACACGCGGCAACATAATCAGTATATTTCACTTAAACAAGCCTATTGTTTATCTTGTAAATCACTCTGTCCATGATCTATATACAAAAATCCGTCAGCCACTTAACTTCACATTCTGCAACCTGCAGAGGGGTGTGCCCCTTTGCTCTTTTTAATATGAAATCCAACATTTTCATGCATGAGGACACAACCCTTTTCTAACAATGATTGCATATTATTACCCCTGTAGTGAAAGAAAGAATGATCTCATACCCACTGTTTAAGACACCAAGAGCCAAATTACAAAAGAGTTACTATCAGTGTAAGCTTGTCCTAATTCTGAAAGACTTGCTCTCAGTGTAAGTGACTATCTATAAATCTAGTGGCCTTGTATCTATCTGGTTTGGTCATGGAGCCACCCCTAGGGAAAGGTACCCTACCTATGGTAAAAGCTTGAACAGGCTGGGCTATGCTGTGCTTGATGCCTGCAAGCAGACAGCCTGGGATACTGCCTGGACCCAGAGAACTAGTGATTATGATTTTGGAGAGAGCAGACATGACCTGGTCTTGGATGATTTTGGGTGAGATAGTATGAGTAGACATCTAGCGGGCAGTGGCACTACTAAGGTGCATGAAGTTTAAGCTAATTTTATCTGCAAGGAGATTAGCTAATGATTGTGGATTCCACTGGGGCATGACATGAGGGGTTATACATAGTACACACATGGATATTGTGTCTGAGTTTCCTGATGTGCCTTTGGAAGGTCTTGTGATTATCCTTGGTATTACTGGCCACATTAAGTTCTTAACTGGCTTTGTCCTCCAATGGTACACCTAAAGGTCTGGCTTACTAATTTTACACTGAGTTTATACTGGGGCAGTGGGGATGTTTTTGTAAAGGGTTATGCATTTTTTTTTTCTCATGGAGTTAGTCTGTACAGGAGATCCACTAAACAGGCATTTGAATTTCTCTCAATGTTTGCCGTGGATGGGAACTGTTTTTTTTAATGCATTTAATAGTGATGCAGTAAAATTCTGAGGAGAATGCAGAAGCAAGGATCATGGTTCATCTTATTAGCTGGAATATGCCATCTAGGAGATCAGGGAGTAACAGGTAACTGGCTTTTGAATATTCCTGAAATTCACTTTTTTTTGTGAATGGAGAGGCTTGTAGTAAGTGTGAAGGATACAGTAAAATGATCAATTTTTACTAGGGAGTTAGTATTATGTGAAGTGTTACAAGGGGAGAAGCATTTGGTGCATACAAAATCATGGAGATTAGCACCCTCATAGGGCAGGTGCAGTCTGTAAGAGGGAGTTTGTATTTAGAAAGTCAAGGAATCATTAGACATATTTGTTAGTGGTCGTTCATGTGATCCTCAATATGCTTAGTGCCAACAAACTGATCAGGTGACTTCTAATATTAGCTTTTATCTCCATCATAAATGGTAGTAAGCATTTTGAAGAAGTGTGTAGGGAGGACCCACCTTAAGAAAAGAACAGCAATAGCGATAGCAAATAGGGGGTCTATATCAGAATCTCAAAGTCTGTCAATATCTAACACAATATTGTTGACATGAGAGTGCCGAAAGCGCACAACATCGAACGTTTAAATGGAAATCTCCATAAGGGGAGATTTCTGTTTACTTCAATGTTGTGCAATTTCAGCGTTGGTATATTTAAGTAGCAGGAGTGTGGGGGGGTGCAGGGGGGCTTGCCCCCTGCGTAAACACTTTAGTTTAATTTTTTTGTTTTAGTTTCTTTTTATAACTGTTCGATGGTTTAAGACTTCGATGCATAAAGTTCGATCATTATGTATTCAAAGTATTACACTTTTGAGGTTATAATATAGACCCCAAATAGGGATGCCATTAAGACAACTGCAATATTAGTAAGTGGGAGGATGAGGGGAAACATTCTAAAGGTGGAGAGCAGGGTGTTAAGGCAGCAAACTAACATTACAGGCAGGAAAACAGAGTTACTACATAAACATATGCAAAATCAATAAGGAGAAGGTTATTGCAAGGTTGCTAAGATCTAACTGATGATGCAGCCAACAGCAGCATAAAATAAAATTACAAAAACAACTAGCTGACAAAGCAGCTAATACTAATCGTATGCTACTTACAATTCAAAACAATCAAACAAAACAACAGGGAAGAGATGAAGCAGAGGAAAATCAGCCAAAAGAAAAACAAAAATCAGTCTGCTGGCAAAGCTGTTTAATAGCAGAGAAAGAAACTACCAAAATATAATCTCTGAGCAAAACAGTGTAAGAATGAAGACCATTCTAAGAGCAATACAGTTTAAGAACAAAAGCTATCGGACAGAGAACTGTTTCATAAAAGACAAACAGGCCATTGTTTACATTAGGACACATTGGGGTGTGCAGTAGTAAGTGTCTCCCCCATGTGACACTGGCAGGGAAGCAACTGCAGGGGTGCAGGAACATTGTCACCTAGTTAAAGGTCTCTTTATACAATTACCAAAATTATGCACTAATACAGGAACTTAGGAATAATAATAGGTAAGTGATCATGTGGACCATAAGATGCTATAGCCTACAGAAAGCAGCTAAAACCAGATTATCAGTATAAACAAGGCCAGGAGACAGGAGTGGCATATTTTAAAGCATTTTCTGAATTACAAATTAAAAAGAGTGAAAATCAAATGATTAATAAGGGACAGGATTTAAATAATTTTTGTAATGTTGTGTAGGTTATATGATATATAGCAATATATATGAAGTATAATTCTTCTTCTGGATTTTTCCCAGTTAGGGGTTGCCACAGCAGATCACCTGTCTGCTCATGATTGGCAGTGGAGTTTTATGGTATTGAGTTGCCAGCCTTCCAGAGAAGGTACACACACGTCAATTTTAGAGTGTCCAATCCACCTACAGCATGTCTTTGGGATGTGGGAAGAAGCTGGAGCACCTGGAGAAATCCTATGTGACCACATGCAGACTCTGCACAGAAGGCACCCCAGCTGAGAATTGAACTGGAGAACCTCTTGTGGTGAGGCAACAACGCTAACCACTGCACCACCGCGGCAGCCCTAATATATGTGAAGTATAATGTTTATTAATATTAATTTGTTAATACAGTTTGATTACTTTTGTATAAAAGTAAAATTGCCTGTGTCACAAGTGACAATTCAATAAAGGTGTGTTTAAAGAAAAAAAAAAAATACAGTTGAGACAAGATGTTCCAAATATCAGCTGGCATATAACTTGTGACAAAGCAGTTTTCTTAACTTGACATGTCATCATTTAAATTGCACATCAACAAGTGTTATAAGTACCACTCTCCGACCGTAATCTGGTTAATTTTGTTAGTTACAAATTATGATTTTACTTTTTTACTCTTTATAAAACAAATAACTGAGGCAAGACATATTTTCACCTGGAAGTAAATGGTCTGTTAGGGAAGAGATGTATCCTGTTATGAGAAATAGGGGTGGAGTAAAATCAATCTACATTTTATTATTAATATTCTTATTCCTATTAGTACTCCTGTCTATAAAAATGATGGCACGTTATCACAATTGCAGTTAAAAGAACCACATTTTGTGATTTAAGCACATTATAGTGTTAGTTTCTATCTTGTACTACAAGCATGGCACCCTAGCAGAACTATAATCCTAAATACGCATTTCAGTTGGTCAAGAATGAGAATAAAACAAACCCCTGCACTACTGCTTACTTCATTACCTGTATTACACGACCATTAGCTGAGTTTAATTATGACTGATTCTGTCAATTAAAGGAAAGCATGCTGCCAAGCAACCAGCTATCATAGTCCTTGAGGTTGATGTTAGAGTCTTTTTAAATAGTCTGTATAGTAAATTACTTGTTTAGGCTGTTTATTTTAGTTGACTAACCACATTAGGCATACTGAGCTAAAGACTCTTTTACATGGAGGACTTGTGGAAAAAGCTTCCATGATACAAAAGAAGGGACTGTTTATCAGACTTACCATGTAACTTAAGCAGTATGTCTTTGAAAACAGTAACCAGAGGAAATCCATGCAGATCGACAGAAGATGCAAATTGTTTTCATACAACATCTGAACACCATGGGAGTTGGTGCTGGCATAATAATTATGGTGTTTACCTCATGGACAAGAGGTAGAGAGTTTGATCCTCTCCAGTGGAAATTGGCTAAGCTTAAAATGATCCACAAGAGCAGCTAGCCTAGTACTTACCTATGAACCTATACGATAAAATATATTTAAGGTAGAGGGATTGGCATAATGTTTTAAGGTGTTTACCTCATAGACACAAGGTACAGGTTTGATTATTACCTCTGAGGGAAATTATCTAGTCTTAAAATGACTCACGAACAGCTAGCTAATTCTTCTGAGGAAGTCATACTTACATACTTCTCCTGGAGATGAAGAATATTATGATATGGCATCACACGTGACAATGATCAAATTTTAGATGGCTGGGCGGTCTTGGTGGTTTGAGGGTCTAGATCAAGAACGGCTTAAAAAACAGTGATTTATATGTGTGCATTCTATGCATTTGTACAGTCAATACCAAATAAGCCCATCTGTGTATGAAATTGTTGAATTACAGCTTACTGATGGAATATCTTGTAATGTATAGCACAGATCGTATTTAGAGGCAAGGACACTCACACTGCTTCCTTGTCATTGCTTCACTTTTCCATGGCCTTCAAAGCTTTAGAACTGACCATGACATCTCACTTTATGATCCTCCTAATTCTTCCATGTATCTACACAATCCTGTGAATTTCTTTCCTTTTGAAATATTACTTCATGAAAAAATCATGGCAACAATTTCTATATTATTTTTAAGTATATTCCCAAACTGTTTCAGTATTATTTTTACTATCAATGACCTTCTTCCTGAATTCTTAACATGGAATTCCAAACAGTTCATGTAGCATTCTTAGAAAAAAATCACAAGGTAACAAACCAATGAGAAAAATAGTTGCGAGCAATTAGGTATATATATTAGAGACAGTCCTCAGACTTCATGAAGCATTTATTTATGGTACAGCACATGCTATATGACTGAAAGCTGCTATAAACTTGTCATATCATATTGACTGCCAGGACCATGAATAAATAATACCATCTTATAACAGTAGACTCTGTATTTCTTTCTCACCAGCCTCACTGTTCAAAATACTTAGCAGGGAGTGTCTGCTGAAATTCTCGGAACCATAATTACTGTCCTTGAAATTTCAGACATAAAAGTTTGGACGAGGAGGGAACATATACTTTATCTGAAATTGAAGTGTCTCGAAGTATTTCTGTTGCACAGAGGTAAGGTTGTATCAGAGTAAGTGTTTCTCAGAGTATTCCCCTTACTCAGAGGTACACTGATATCAGAGTTAGGTTGCCTCAGAGTATTCCTCTTACTCAGAAGTTCAGTGGTATCAAAGTTAGTAAATCTTGGGGTATTCTCCTTACTTAGAGGAACAGTGGTATCAATATTAGTATACCTCAGAACATTCATTTCCCTTACTCAAAGGTACAGTAGTATCAAAGTAAGTAAAGCTCAGAGTATATTCCCCTTATTCAGAGATACAGTGGTATCAGAGTTAATATAACTCAGAGTGTTCTGCTTAGTGGTACACTGGTTTCAGAGTTATTATGTCTTAGAGTATTCCCCTTACTCAAAAGTTCAGTGGTATCAACGTTAGTAACTCTTATTAGAGTATTCCCTTTACTCACAGGAACAGTGACATCAATGTTAGTATATCTTAGAGTTTTCATTTCTCCTTAGTCAGAGGTACAATAGTATCAAAGTTAGCAAATCTCAGAGTATTCCCCTTACTTAGAGGTACAGTGGTATCAGAATTAGTATATCTCAGAGTATTTCCCTTAATTTGAGGGACACTGGTATCAGAGTTAGCATGTCTCAGAGTATTCCTCTTAGTCAAAAGTTAAATGGTATCAAAGTTAGTAAATCTCAGAGTATTTTCCTTACTTAGAGGACTAATGGTATCACCATTAGTATATCTCAGAGCATTCCCTCCCCTTACTCAGAGGTGCAGTAGTATCAAAGTAAATAAATCTCAGAGTATATTCCCCTTACTCAGAGGTACAGTGGTATCAGAGTTAGTATATCTCAGTGTTCCCCTTACTCAGAGGTACACTGGTAACAGGATGTCTCAGAATATTCCCCTTACTCAGAAGTTCAGTGGTATCAAACTTAACAAATCTTAGAGTATTCCCCTTACTTAGAGGAACAGCAGTATCAATGGTAGTATATCTTAGAGTATTCATTCCCCTTAGTCAGAGGTACAGTGGTATCAAAGTTAGCAAATCTCAAATTATTTCCCTTACTCCAGGTACAGTGGTATCAGAGTTAGGAAGTCAAATGTGTCATAGTATTCCCCATAATCAGAGGTACAGGGGTATCAGAGTTAGTATATCTCAGATTATTTCCCTTACTCAGGGGTAGAGTGGTATCAACGTTAGTATAACTTAGAGCGTTCCCCCTTACTCAGAGTTACAGTTGTATCTCAGTTAGTATATCTCGGGTATTCCCCTAACTCAGAGGTGCACTGTTACCAGAATTAGGATATGCAAGTAGCAGGCTGTGGGAGACATCCTTTAAAGGTGTTAACAACATGTTCTGGGATATGATAGTTCTTGTTTTTATTTCATTTTTTTTTTAAGTCTCATGTCTTGCAAAATCAAGTTTCAGACTTATGATAGAGAGTCAAACAACAGCAATAGCCATGAGTAAATGTGGTAGAAGGCAGAATATTAGCAAAATAAACATACACGTTTTCAGACTGTAATTTTTAGGAAAATTACAAACATATCATTTATCTTTGACTAAAACCTTATTCAAACAATTAATATCCAAAATGACCGGAATTATGTACACTGACAGATAATCTGAAGAAAGATACTTTTGATATCCATCATAATGAAAGCTTATTGAGAAAAGTTTATATTAAGTACTCAAATGCACTTTCATGGCATATTTTATAATTCTACAATAGGCATAGCCATGATTTGTGATTAAAGCAATCCATCCATCCATAACCCCTTTTCCCATTTTTATACATGGAGTCAGGGTGTCACTTCAGCAGTGACAATCATCTCAAGCCGAGGTTTACACTGCTGGGTGGCTAGCCCTGCCATGGTAATTCATTCGTTCCACTCACTCGCACACACATTCTCACCTACGACCAATTTAGAGTGTCCAGTCCACCTACTGCATGTCTTTGGAGTGTGGGAGTAAACTGGAGCACCTGGAGGAAACCCACGTGACCACAGGGAAGACATACAGACTCCACACAGAAGGCACCCCAGCTGAGAACTGAACCAGTGAACCTCTTGCTGTGAGGTAACAAAGCTAACTGCTGCACCACCACGGCCATCATAATGATTAAAAAAAAAAAAAAAAAAAAAAACAATGGGCAGGATTCACGAAGCCTCCGTGTAAGAGTTACAAGGCTTACACGGAGGCTGCAGTTAAACGGTGTGATGTCAGCATGTCATGCATATGCATGAGGGCATGCTGAATCACACCTAAGGCTAACACGGTCCATGTAAGACAGTAGGGGGCGTGTCCGTAGGGCGAGCCCTGCAAATGGACACGCCCCCAGAAGAGTAAAAGTCCCAAAAGTAAACGCCCATGACAGAGTCCGTGTAAATGTGAATAAACACAACACAACACATGCCCCCACAGACTATGAACATAAAATGTATAAATTAACATCTTATATTTTTTTTTATAAGTTGTAAAGATGTTTGCCCATGAGTGCGCTCGTTTGCGCGGACGTGCCCTGCGCTTAGCCACAGTTAGCAGTCAGTGGAAAAGCATATAAGAACTAAATATGCAAAGTAAGCCAAGAAGCAATAGCGTAGCGGTAGAGACGTTGGCTGAAGAGGAGGCAGTCATGGTTCAAGCCCCCACAACATCAATTTTTATTTTTAGTGAAATAAGCACGAAACAATTCCCTGACATATATGTACATATATAAAATTATATTTTATGCAAAAAGTGTGAGAAAGAGGTATGAATCCACCAATAAAGTAGTAATAAATCCTGAATAAAGTATACTGCAGTCAGTACAGAATGAAATGAATGTGACAGGCAGAACCAAACAGCAACATGTGTTGAAAACAGTACTGAAGCTGGAATGTGTGTCCCAAACTCTGGATATGTTGCTCTCAGTCTGCAATGTGCAGATAGTATGGTTGTCTGAAATACCAAACATCCACAGTTGTCTATAGCCATATAAAGCAAATGTAGCAGGATGATGTAGCTAAACAGAGCCAGATATGAATGTGTATGAATAAATATGAAATGTATATTGATGTAGCAGTAACATTCCTATCACCAACCTGAAGTAGTTATCACATAGGAAACTGTAGGCAGACCTGTAGTGTGTATATATCTGCAGCTAGTAGAAATGTACAGCATATGTATAGGTATTTGAAGTTGTTAATTAAATATTTCTTCACCCTACCCTATAACCACAAATAATCCATTCCACGTGAAATGGGTATGCGCATTCACAATTAACACCCCTGGACATTTGCCCTGTTGGTTCATACATATTTGCATGTACATTGATGCATCTGCCCTGTTCATACATCCAAACCTGATGGCCTGTTGCCATCAATCAACCCTGCATGTTGTTGGATTGTGTATTGCTGTTCAAATTATGTATGTGTTATGCTTGCTGTTCAATGGCTTGAATTTATGGGTGTTTGGTTAATGGGAATACTAATGCATGTTGTTACAACTAATTGTGAATGGTATTGTACGTTACTAACCCAAACTGTCATAACATAATGCAAAACATAGGACGACAGGGAAGGTGGGTTCCAACGGACCCACCTCTCCCACCTCAGCTGGCGAGTGCACCTGGCAGTAGTGTCCAGGCCGGACCCTCCTCCGGTGGCCCTGTGCCACCTGCGGGTGGAAGCACTGCAGGGGATGGGGCTTGTCCCCCCTCTGCAAGCATGGCCGGAGGAGAACATCCACTCACCCTCCGTAGTGTCCGGACTGTGGTGCGTAGGGAGATCCGGCATGCTGTGCTTGGGCCCCTACGCCAACTTGAGGCACGGGTGGCACAACTCACGGGCGTGCCTGCTGCCCGTCCTACACAGCCTCCAGCACAGCCCCGTCCTGGGCAGTGAAGGCATAGTGGCAACTGCCCATGGGTGGGGATCTCAGTTCCACTGTTGCCATCTGTGGGCTCATGGGCTCGAGATATCCAAACTTCTATCCCCGTCAATTGTGTAACCCCCCCACATGTGTCATACATCGCCCCTGTATGCATCTTGTTTGTCTTGTCTGTTAACCTCCCCAACCTACCTCCCCAGCTATACCGACTTCCTGTACCTGACATACCACTCTCACCTGAAAAAAAAAAAAAAAAAAAAAAAAAAAAGGGCACTCTGTACCCACAAAAAAATTACGCCCCATAAATAGCTGCCCATTTTGCACACATGTCTGCTGAACATGTAAACTGGCAATTACAATTGGCTGTACAACAAGTATTATTGTTGTCCTTACACCTCTCTCAGGGGTGGAAGGTTTCACATTTCACACCAAATTACAAACATATGAACAGCTGTTGCTGACAAAGAAATGGGCAGCTATGGGCCTTTCCTACATCCCTCCTGCAAAACCTGAGCTTGTTTCCCTACTGTCCTACCCTCTTTGTGACCCCTTTTTCACCACTTTCCTATCTCCCCATTTTCTTTTCTTTCAAAGAAAATAGCGTGGGTGTGCGCGAGAGTAAGCACTTTTAAGCAGTAGTAAGCGGGAGTGCGCTTCTGTGCGCTTAGCTAAGCGTGTGTGTGTGAAGCTAAGTGGCAGTGTGCATGCGTGACCTCCACGCAAACCAGCGCTAACCCGCTTACAACTGCTTAAAAGTGCCTTAGTCACTCTGAATGACAGAGCCTGTAGTTTTCTCAGCAGCAAAATAAAATACCTCCCTCAGTCTCAAACCCAGGACCTTGGAAACACTAATCTGCATGACTTACCACTAAGCCACGAGTGCTATACAAGAGCATTGTGCTGAAAGAAATATATCATAAAATAGTAGGAATTAATGTAAAGGGAATATACAAGTCTAGTACACAAAGCATGTCATGTATATTTACTGTCAAATCTAGTGGATTTGTAAAATAGTACTGTGTGCTGAGAAACAATCATGCTAGTTGGTAGCTACTAGGTAATAATGTCACAGTAGCATCTGGCAAGCCACACACATACTCAGAGCAGGATAAACACTGCCATAGTTGAATAGTTAAGAGTTCAGACATAGCAACTGTGACTGAGTTGCAGGGATGTCCCTGATGTGAAAACAAATGTCAACTGTGCCCCACTGACACCCTGCCAAATGTACTAACAGTAGGCAGAAAGGTGTAACTGCACATGCAATGGTAACTATGACTGACTGAAGGTATGCACCACCTGCACGGCACAAATGGTATACTAATACATATGCTTGAAATAACCCACAGTCACAACTGCAGAGTATCAGAATATGTCACTGGAGTAACCCACTGCTATATACCATTCCATGAGGCTGATAAAAGATGCACCGGAGAGCATCTGAGGCCTGCTCAGCAGCATGATCAACTACCCCTGTAAGTGTCAAGGCCCACACCATAGCCAGACCATACTGCATTCAGTAACACCCTACCACAACAAACACATAGGGAATTGCTGGCCAAACAGATTTAGCAAGCATTACAAGCTGTGAATGTAAATGGAAAATAGGAAAGCCATAGCAACACATAACAGGAAAGACACCTAGCAGGCATACAAGGAGTGAATGTAAAGGCCAAATATTGAAGCCATAGCAACAGATTGCAAGAGCCACTGCTATATACCAGTTACACCACAATCCCCACAGGAAAGCACACACACCCATATACACAGTATTACTAGTCGTAGGTGTCAGTTTACATACACACGGAGAACAGGACAGTGGAGGAAGGAATATTCAGCTTACAGAACAACATGCATTGCAGTGTCTACAACACAGCCTGAAATATGAGAGACATACCAACCCTTACACTCACAGAACAGTGTCCACAGCAAACCAGCATGGTCCCCACCCTGATAATCTGAAAGGGCTACGCCTACCTAACAGACCTTTTTATAGCACAGGCCTGTAATCACAGTGAGAACTGCAATCACTACACAACAGGCTGCATGCAATTAGTAAATGCTGGCTAACAATTGGTGTAGAGGCCATCACATGGATATGTGCAGATACCTACAAAAACATCCTGTACTCCCAGTCCACACATGCAATACTGTCATTGCACCCGCTGGAGGTAGAGAGAGAGAGAGAGAGAAAACAAAAAAAAAAAGAAAGAAAGAAAGAAAGAAAGAAAGAAAGAAAGAAAGAAAGAGAAAAAAATAAAAAACCTGAAACAACAAAGCAAAGAGGCTGACAGCAGGCCAAGCAACTGCAAGCCTACACAAACAGCTGCAACAAACACAGGTAATGTAAAATACTATTATAATGCTCTACATACTATGAACCCTCCAGATGTGTTATTGGTCTGTATCTATGTATATGAGGATGTGCATAGGGACGGGGACATACTGAAACTGTCACTGAAGGCTCCACATACATATGTATGTGATGGTAGCTATGTGCACATAGCAATGTAGGTTGTAGTGCAATGTACAAGTAGGTGGTACAGTAATGGGTGTTCAGCAGTATGTTACTGTGTGTATACATATGTGGAACTAAAAAGGAGTATATATATATATATATATATATATATATATATATAACATGTGTATACCTATGTATATCGAGATATGTATGTGTATATATATATATATATATATATATATATATATATATATATATATAATATGCATTTGTGTATACATAGATAGAGAGGGATGTAGAAATACTTAGACAAATATAGTTTCACAGTGGCATAGTTTAGTACTAGGCTATCTGCAGACAGTGTATAGAATAGATTTAGAAACTTGCGCCTCTGTCTAGTAGTGACACAGAGAAGACCCCTGCTGTAAACCTATGATCTCCCATCCACTTGTCAAGAATGCACATGAAGAGTGTCAGTGAGGGTCTCTGACTAACATGAACTGGGATCCTGTTCCACAGTATGGGAAGCCTCTTAGTGATGGATCTGTCCCTACAGTATGTCCTATTCATATGTGTGCTGAGGTTTAAATCCATAGCTGTCGTGCTTCTGATGGATTTGGAATGTATGAGGTGGAACATGTCCATCACTACCAGATTGGACATGGCCTACTACATCAGGCACAGATCACCCCTACGTAGGCAGTATGCTATGGAATAGAGCATGAGTTATGTTAGTCTGGCAGCATATGACAGTTGTTGCAGACCCTTGTTCCTCCTGGTGATGTACTCATGGGGTCCCCCTAGCTGTTGCAAGTGCCAGGTGAGGTACATACCAAATGGAGCATAGTACACAGTCATGGGCCTGATAAGGGAGGAGTATAGGGGTACAATGACCCCTTTTGATGTGGATGTGAATCCCTTCATGATAAGGTGGGCAATGTAGGAAGTCCATCCAACCACTTTGGCAACGTGGGTGTCAAATGAGAGGTCAACATTGCACAGTGTCACCAGGTCTCTGATTACTTTGTCTGTACTCAGTGGGTTATTGTCTATGTGATAATATGTAGGTACCTTGTCCATCCAAAAGGGTATGAGTATACATTATGTGGCATGCAGTGTCAGGCCATGACTCCACCACCAGTTGTTGGTGTCTGTGAAGCCTGTCAGTAGGATGTATGTGTCAGCAGGTGTATCGCCTATGGCGCCTAGTATGCAGTCATCTTTGAACATTGTCCACTACCCTCCCATGTCTGCTTCCTTATCTGAGAATGATATGCCGAACATGAGCAGTCCCAGGACAGAGCCCTGTGGGACACCACATGTGACTGGCTCTGAGTCTGACATGGCGCCAGTGAGGTTGACTATAGGGTTTCTATCCGTTAGCTGGTTTGCAACCCATCATGTGACATATGGATTTACATGTTAGCTGTTGATCATGTCTATGATGGCAGAGTGCGGTATTGTGTCGAATGCTGTAGGCAAGTCCAGGTAGGCTGTATGGACCGCTATGCCCTCAGCAATGGCTGTAGTGACTGATTTGAAAAGGTCAACCAGGTTCATAAGGCAAGATCTGCCCTCTACAAAGCCAAACCGGGTGGGATCAAGTGTCTAGGTCCCCAATGTCTCTGTGTATGGGTACCATAATGATCCTTTCCATAGTGTTGCAGACCAGGCTGGTTAAGCTTATGGGGCGGTAGTTGCCAGGGTCTGTAGAGGTGCCTCCTGTGTGGAGTGGGACTACTGCTGCTGTATGCCAGTGTCCAGGTACATTTGCTGTAGTAAGGCTATGGCTGAATAGCATGTAATGTGCATGTGTAGCTCCTCTTGCAGTTCACGTAGCATGCAACCTGCAATACCGTTGGGTCCCATTGATGCTGTGTTTATAGCTCCGCTGAGGGTGGTTCCCAGCTGGACATCTGAGATGACAGGTAGGTTACAATCAACTGGGATAAGTAATTCCACATGTGTGGGTGAGGGAGTGGAGAAACCTGCACTGAACCTGTCTGCCAGACTGTTGGCATTATCTGTGTGTTCAGTGTAGTGTATGTCACTGTGAACTAACTGTGAACACAACTGAGGGTTCCCACCCAGGTGTGTAACATAGCAGAGGAAGGCCTTGTGGTTATCTGTAGTGACCATAGCGATGTCCCTCTCATTCTTGGGCTTGCATGTTTGTACGACAAAACTTATCTTTCTACTACTGCTGATCAGAGATGCCATAGCTCTATGTAAGTATGCTCTGCCGTGCAGTAGCTACCATCTGTTGTTATACAGTTTGTTCAATGCTGGGATCCACCAGACAGGAAGCCTGCCCTTGGTGGAGAGGGTAATGGTTCCATTTGTGATTGCATGATCCATGCATTCTTGGAGATGTCTGTAGAAGCATATGTGAGGGTGTCTGCATTGTGGGAAGTGGATTACACTGGCCCAGTGGGCATTAAGGATACCAACTCAGTTATAAGACGTGTAAAGTCGGCATGTGAGAGGTTCCCCACTGTAGTCTTTTGTGTTGTGGGGGAGGTTGGATATGTATATCCAGGGGGATTAGTCTGTGGTCAGATGTGACTAGTGAGGGGTATACTTCCAGTGTGTAGCACATTGTCCCCATGTTTGTGATGATCAGGTCTAGCATATTATCTCCTGTTGTGGGAGAGGTGACTAGCTGTTCCACTGCATTTGACATAGTGAATTCCGGGAACCTTTGGGCTAGGGTATTTGGGGTAGAATAATGCACCCAGTGCATGTTAGCGTAGTCGCACTATCCCAATATAATGGTGTGTGGTGGGACATTCATATCCTCCAATGTCTACAGGAAGGCTGACTGTGGTCCCTGAGATTGGGAGGGTGGTCTGTAACATGCTACCAGTTGTATAGCAGGTTTGCCTATGGTTATCTGCACCTGGATGGTCTGTGATGGTTCATGTGTTGCCACTAACCTGGAGGTGTGTGTGTCCTCCATGAATATGGACACACCCCCCTCCCTTTTTGTTTTGTCCCGAGTCCTGGGGCCAAAACGCATGATACAGGGTATAGCCTGGTACCGCTGGTGTGCTCTTAGAAGCCTTGAACCAGGTTCTCACTTACTGCACAGACATTGAGATTGGTAGAATATGTACGTACAGATATATGTAACACTCACATACATATATAGATATCTGTAGAGACTTATACATATACAGATAGATCTGACTGACAACAGATATGTCTGTATATGACTATCTCTCACTCTCTGTCCCACCCTCTCACACTCATCCTGTGTCTCTCTCTCTCACTCTCTCCCCCTCTCTCCCCACATCTATATGTATATATCTACATCTATATATACATATTATATATACATATATACAAACAGATATATATCCATATACAGATATAAATATATCAATATATATATATATATATATATATATATATATATATATATATATATATATATATATATATATGCATATATAGACTGTGTGAGGCACATGTGTACAGATGTCTTGCTACAGGTGCCTGGTGCCTGGTGTCACAGGCATGGAGTGAACACCAGTGTGGATACTGGAGTACCATACCCCATTCAAAAACACTGACACCAGTAACCACCACATATGTACATGCCTGCCCACCACTGCATGTGTCAGGGGGGAACAGGGTCAACAAGTGTACAATAGGCTCCACATCGATATACACAGTGGCACACTAGTCCTGTAATACCTGTACATGGAATGTGTCAACGGACATGGTGTGTCAGCTATGGACATGTAGGTCACTGTACCCCTCCACACCCCACAATGTCCTTCATGGTATGTACCTCCCATGACAGCTACAGATATGGTGAAGGACACAGACATATGCAAGTAACTGTGTCAATGCACTCAAACACCACAGAGCGCACACAGACTACCTACATAGAGGTTACCACTGCTGGATATACATAGTTCGGTCACACCCATGACAGTTGTCTCCCAACCATGGTAACACCTCCAACATCCACAACACAAATTACCTATGTCTGTCATCCTTGTCACAGCAGTATAGAGCACATGGTGAAGGTACGGGACCCTACCCACAGATATGAAATACCCTATAGTAGACCACACAGAATTAAGAAGCAAGGCTCCCCATGAGTAGATGTCAGACATACCCCTGCTGAATGTTATGCTGATAGGTAATATGCCATATGAGTCAAACTGTTTAACTATTTGTAAGGAGCTGGTACGATCATAACACATGTGTCACAAGGGGCAGGGTAGCATAACAGTATGCTGCTGTAGGCCCAGGGCCAAAAGCACACTACCTACCTAGGACACAATGCACACCCATTAACACATTGCAAATGGAATATGTGAGGTGGAATGAGTGTGCTAGTGACTGGGTGCATGTTGTGTACTGGTGTGATTGCTCACCATGACTGTCTGTCTGTCATGGTAGTGTGTGTCCATGGTGTGAGGCCAGAGACAGGTGTGTGGGGTATTGCGATCAACACATACTACATTGCCATATGTTGTGCTGTGTTACCCTGTATGTCACTGTGGTGTAGGTAGGGTTATTGCAAGTAAGAGTAGTGTGCATTACCAGTGAAATATGTAACGCGCATTGTGTGCAGTGCATGGGCTGATAATGTTCCCCATACAGTACCTTGATTCAAACCCCCAGTGTGAGGTTGTGTATTGTACCTGAAACAGTGCGTTGACTGCTGCAGTATGCTAGTCTGTTGTATGGAGTGTGCCAGGTACTGTTGCACAGTTGTCGGATGAGCACTGATATCTGGTCATGTACATGTGTATCCCCCAATAGACAGACAGATGCCATATATGGTGCCTAAGTTATATCACTGCAGTCAAGTATAATGTGTATTATGTGTGCTATCGTCTGCTGACAGATATTGCTGACATATTTCCCTTCTCCTTTTCAGGGCCATGCTTCACCAGCAGAAACCAGTCTACTCCACTGCAGAGGAGGAGGAGATACACCAGAGCCTGGTGCGGGATTTTGCTGTACTCTTTTCCTGCACCAGCCAGAACCAGCAGGAGAGGGCTGCACTGTGGCAAAACCTGGTCCATCGGGTAAATGACATAGGCACACATAACCGGACATATGAGCAGGTACGCCATCACTGCAGTGATTTAATTAGAAATGTCCATCAGCATACGTCAGATATCCACAGGCAGCAACTTGCCACAGGTGGTGGGGTGGCTAGACATCCCCCCCTCACCAGACTGGAGGGACTACTCCTGAGTGTTGTGGCTCCAGCACAGCAGCAACAACAACAGCATACATGTGTAATGATGGAGGCTGGAGCCACAGCAGCAGGACACAGAGCATGCAGGTAACATGCCATGTGTATAGTGACCATTCTGTACACTGTTAGGTTATGCATGTGTGGGGTGTGTCCTCGATTTGTAGCTGTAATCTTGGTAATTATTGTGCATTACTGATAACCTCATTATCTGCAGTACACCTGTGGAAGCTAACTGTTGCACTACTGAACTGTATCATGCCCACAGTATCAATGGCACAGTTGTGCCCACTGATGATAAATGTCTCTTTTCCGCAGGTCCCTCTGGTGTAACAGCAAGGCAGCCTATCCATGCTGGTGAGTGTGTAATACCATTACCTTCACTACTCTGTATACTAATAGTAATAATAGGCTGAAGCAGTAGTGCTATGTGTTTGATTGCAGGTGTGTTTGTGTCTGTGGGTTGATATGTCATATACTGAGGTGTGTGCATGTGTGCATGTGTGCCTGTGTGCATGTGCCCATGTGTGCATGTGTGCATGTGCCCATGTGTGCATGTGTGCATGTGCCCATGTGCGCATGTGTGCATGTGCCCATGTGCGCATGTGTGCATGTGTGCATGTGCCCATGTGTGCATGTGTGCATGTGCCCATGTGTGCATGTGTGCATGTGCCCATGTGTGCATGTGTGCATGTGTGCATCAATGGTGGCATTGTGTACACATTGTAAACTGTGTTTCCTGTCTTACTCCCACAGGTTCTGGTGCTGCTCTGGTGTCGTGCAGCAGGGAACCTGAATCAGCTGCTGTGGATAGTGATGATGATACCTGTGTAATGGCACAGGTAGGTGTGCCAGGGTCCGTCACTGGTCAGCCAATTGACACTACACAGCTGTCGTCCCCATCAATGTGCACAGTCATCCTGCCAATACATACTTTGTCACCAATGTCCCTAGGTGATGGACAGGATACAGAGGGCATTGACCAGGGTAATGTGATACCGGTGGCAGATGTATCCCCACACTGCAGCCATGGCCAGGGCCCTGACACAGTACCTCACAGGCAGACGTCCATGGGTTCTCGTGGGAGCATCCGTGGTGTACCGCCCCTGTCAGACGTGCCCACAGAGGTCTTTCAACCCCAGCTATGTTTCGGGCTGTAATGCAGGCACAGTCACATATGGAATGGTACACCAGACAGGGTCTGAGGGAGCTGAGAGCATGTTGCACAGCCATGAGTGACAGTATGCGTGATGTTGCTGCTGCCATCCACAACTTCACCGAGGTCATTGACAGATGTTGGCGGGACACATTAGATCTGTTCCACAACTATATGTCCATGAGCCAGGGCAATGGTGGATGGTTGAGGCGTCGATGTGGCCGTATGCCAGCCACAGCAGCAGCTGGCAGCCGTCACGGATGACAACAGGGCCGCGGCCGCTCACATAGTGCCAGCAGCAGCCTCAGCAATGCTGGGTCTGTGCTGTCATCAGACCGCCCCAGGAGACCATGTGCACGTGGCGCTGGACAGTCCCAACAGGGACCTGTCTCTACTCAACAAACACCTGCTTCTGATGACAGTACCCAGTCTGGCTTGGTACCTGATACGGTCCGTAGCACCCCTGCCAGGCACAGGTACCATGTCCGTGGCCACAGACAGTGATCTGTATGTCCTGGCAGGTACAGTCTGTGGCTGTCCACAAACACCTGTATATGGCAGCCATTAGGTGGGACTGTGTGCATTCATACACACATGCAAAGTGATAACACCTAGGGCTACCGCATACACGCACACACTGCATCAACATTGCCCCATCATGTACTGCTGTCCCTCACCAACACACACACACAGACATGTCAATTGGTTGTATCAGTGGCAGACTCAGGCATATCAGGTACACACCCTGTGCATATGATGAAACTGTGCCACCTCCTGCAATCTGTAAAATTGGTGCAGGAACAGGTTAACATGGTGCTGATGCACAGGGTGACTACATAGATGTATTGTAATAGTATGATGTTGACAAGTGTAATTATAGCATTGTGGGTATATACCAGCATGCCTGATGCAGTTACAGTATGAATGTCATTGTATTGTTTTGTACACCCATAGTAATTACCACAGTGTTCTGTCTGCACATCTTTGCATACTGGTGGTGAAGCTGTGAAGGGATGGCCACCTACATAGGTAGCACAGGGGATACAACGATGTACATATTGATACTCAATGATGGCCATGTCAACTGCGAGTTGCATGCTGTCCACACACGACTCTGCAATGCAGATGTTTCAGGATGTTGATATCTGTGCAGTACTACACAACAGGTTCAGGGCTCACAAGAGCACACTAGCACTACAAGGTCACACCTCATACCATGCATAACAGTACCAAAACACAGAACTAACTATGACAGGAGGGAGAGTGTCCATACATGTCAAGGATACTGTGGTGCCAGGACAGGTAGCAAACATCATACTAAGTCTGGAACTGCTGAGTGAGGGCTCAGTGTCTGTTATTTGACATGTGTATTATTACAGGTATGAGCACTTGGGTATCAGGCCAGTTATTCAACATTACGAAGGTACGTGGTCTATACACTTGTGGGGGTTGCGGCTGGACCCAGCCCGTCTGACCTGGGAATGTTTGGGTACTGGCTTAGAGTGCCTGCATATATGCACTGTTACATACTGGAAGTCGTACACCTTGTTTGTTGTAGCATAGTCTACATACAGGCCTGCTGACTGTAGCTTTGTTTGTATGCATGTTTGCCTGTTATGTTCCTGAAACACTGATTCCACCTGCAGTGCAGATATACAGTGCCTCTGTGGATCCCTAGTGACATCTGTGTTGCTTACTGTACTGATGTCCATGTGTCACTTGACAGAACATCAGTGTTTGTCCTGTTTGCATGTAGCTTGCCTGTAACACATTGCATATGACTTACCTCACATTTGCTCAAGACAGCATTTATATATGCCAGCACTAACAATTCAGGAGCACTACACCCTCACATAGTCTCCTTGAGTACCTTGTTCCCCATTGGCCCTATGTGTCTTTACTTAGTATGGGAGTCACAATGCTATGGTAGCATGTGCAAAGGTCACCTGTCGATCTACTCTCAGGTCCAGTTGGTGAATCTGTGAGTCATGTGGCAATGTTACAGCTGCCTCATGTACACAGACAACCCTCTCCCCTTCCCATACATGTACAACACATGTGAGAGATGCAACCACATAGCCAAACTGGGTGCTAAGCTCTGTTTACACAGCACTGGCATTCCCTGTCAGGTGGAGTGGGATATTACAGTGAATACAGTACCAGTCTCCCATAGACCTGCCATGACCACAATCCAAACACAGACACACACAGGTACATTATTGTGCTCTCAGAATAGCATCCTGCCTGAGCAGCTGACACTTGCAAAGCAGACACACAAGCAAACATTACGCCAGAGCAGAGCACATGCAACACATAGCTCACAAAGCCTGTGTGCCAAACAGTGTCAGGCTATACGGCTAGACAACACACCTGCTACGGTTGTATGAGGTACCTCTGTTGACACGTGCATGGTGGTCCTGCTCCCAGGCTGAACAAGGTGATGGTCACGCTGAGCTGCCCGTCGGGCATTATGATCCACCACATAACACAAGCAAAGCAGTCACTCCAAGGCATGTAGCAGTATGACTCAGTCATTGTCTGTGCCAGTGTGTATGACCTCTGATGCACCTCCCTGGACTACATGTTAAAGGACATAGAGGGGCTCTCTGAGGTTGTGGCACAGGCTTTGGGTAGCATCTCACCCTCACCATGAATGCTGCCACAATATGTAGACAGGATCATCGGTTTCTGCACTTAACATATCTTTCAGTGACATCCAAAGGGGATCCAATGCCTGTCAGTGTGGGATTACATGCTGGACATGCCACATTGCTTTGCTTGGGACAGCTTGCACCTGTCACCCATGGGCCATTGTATATTGGCAGAGGCTGTTGCTAGACACATACTGCCTTTGTATGCAAGGCTGACATTACATAGCCACCTACACAGGTATCACACGGGATGGGACACTAATAGCAATGCTACTTAACAGCAGCAGTGTAAACCTCAAGATGCATGCAGTGGAAACTGTCCTTAGCATGGGGTACAGCAATATCTGTGCAGTAACAGACTCCTGGTACAAGGCTCCCAGGTGCACACCATCAGTGCCAGGTCATTCCTGATACCATGCTTGTCATCCCCTACACATGCACCAAAACAGAACAGGGGGGATGTATCCAAAGGCAGCTCAGATACACACACCCCCAGTTTGGTGGCACTGCACAAAGCATCAGAGCCTCTCCATGTGCAACACACAGTAGGTTAGACTGCCTTCAGGCTCATAGCCTGGCACACACCACACTCCCATACCCAGGAAACCCACTTGGCCTTCCTGACAACACTGGGAATAAGACGGTCTCTGCACACACCATTATATGGTTGTACTGCAACTACCCAAACATACAGTGTGAGCATTATTCTAGCTGCAAGACCCTATCTGAAGGTGTCTTATCATTCATTCCCTGCATTGCTATGGAACAACTTGTTACCACTCACACAAGTGGTGACAACATGCTGCACCTGTTCATCACCAACATGTGGACTTTATGCTCCAGACCAATCATGTATCCCTCGCTGGTGGAATGACACCATCTACAACCCACACTGTATAGTCACATACCACATGCAGCCCCTGCACAGAACACCCCAGTCATACAGTTGTCTGATGCATATTCCATGTATTCACATGAGGCAGGCTTCGGACATAGGAACTCTTGCAGTTTCACAGGTACATATGTGTAGGTGGCACACACATACATCATGTGTGCATTGACATTACTGATATAATGTATGTCGTGCAATATTGGGAACAACACCCCACACACATGGACAAACTGTGTGACAAAAATACACATAGCATTTGTAGGATACAAACCCCTACCTAACTATGTTAGATCACTTGTGAGAGTCGCAGTAGCATAGTGTACTATTTGCATTACTGGGAGGGTTGCTTTCTCCTGCTGTACTTATAGGGTGCTGACATCATCAGTGTTTAGACAGTGGAATATGCAGCATGTGTTGTGTAGTAATAGTTGCCAAAAGGGACGTTTCTCATACACATGGAATTGCACACACTACTCCCCCACACACTGAGTACTTGCAGGATTCAAACCCCTACCTAACTATATTATGACACTTGTTAGAGACGCAGTAGCGGAGCGCGCTATTCACATTACTGGGTATAATTTCTGCTCCTGACATATGTATAGTGTGCTGACATCATTATGGATGAAGAGGTATGTACATCTGTTACTATCCATCAGTAAGGGGGAGAGCATATCTATGCATTAACTTTGCACAGGCACAGTGGCCTACTGTACTGTGGAGGCAGATGCCAAATACACTGTGGATAGCCTTCTGTATTCCCTAGGGACAACAGTCAGGTATTGCACTCTATGGCCATATGTTTACCTGTCAGATGCAAGTATCTGTTGCTCATATACTGTTTGTGGGTCTTTATTGCCATAGCCTTCCCTATCTCTATAAACAACGTGTGTACTGTGGGAGATGTTTGCATATGAGTGGGATCCAGTACTTTACTTATATCTTTGTTGTAACTTCACTGTGTGCACTGGGCAGATGTCTGTATTGTGGGAGGTTCCTGTGTTAACACATAGAAATGCCAGATATGTGTGTGCAACTGCTGAACTGTGACATGGCCTAAGTGTGTGAGCATGCCCAGTTCACAGTTTGTATGGCTTCTTGACTGCCACATCTAATTTATCTAAGTGTGCGAGCATGCCCAGTGTGACCTTTCCTTATGTTTGGATCTGTGGACCACGACATTTCTGTTTGTGTGTGGACGCCATCTATATATCACATGTATAGTTGAGTGTTGGACATCAGGTTGTGTTCTTACTGCCCAACTGCTGTGTGTCTGAACCTAACAGGCATTATGCTGTGCCTGCAGGGTCGCCATGGGATAGTTTGCATACAGTTGTCATCATCCTTTCCTGCTGACCAAACAGTTGTATTGTTGTATAGTGTACTGGTGCAAAACTTTCACTGTGGTGGACAGTATAATCGGTTTCAGTCCTATCACTGCTTGTAATGTTTATAGTGAGCACACCAGACTGGTTGAGGGCCAGTTGTGCAGATATGACCATGTTGCATTTTGTTCAGATATGGACAGCTTAGTACATGATTGTCCGACATTGTTAATGTATTCCACAACTTGTGTGGACAGTGACAAACAATGGCCATGTGCCCTAGTCCATTTGTAATGCTAGTCAGAGAGTGTTTGTCCTTCAACACACATTTACTGGTGTTTGCCATGACATATGTCACGGTTAGTGTGCTGTGCCTCTGTCTACCCATGACATACAGGTGATATCCAGGGTACACCTGCCATCTCCCATCCAGTCATCATGATTCCTCTGGTTGACAGTCACTGAGGGACTCCCTGTATATCCTGTAGTGGGAGTTTAGTCGTGAGTGGAGTGAGCTTCTGGGTTGTGGACCAATCAGTACAGCGTGTCCTGTTTATGTCTGTGCTGGGGTTCAGGCCTGTCAGCTGCATAGGTCACCAGCATTCAGTGTTTACATGGTGCCAAATTTCCATTGATACCAGGTTGGTCATGGCTCTATACATCAGGCACAGTTCACCTCCAGCCAGGCAGTATGGCACTGTGTGGAGCTGCAGTTACTTTACTCAGGCGACACATGGCATCTGTTACAGCTCTGCGATCCTCCTGGTGGGGAATTTGTGTGGTCATTCCAGTTGCTGCAGGTGTCTGCTATGGTACATCCCTGAAGGGCCATTGTACACAATTGTGAGGCTGCTGATGAATGACTGGAGAGGCACATTGACCTACCCTAACCAAGCTGTGCTTACCTTCATGATTAGGTGGGTATATGGTATGTTTCTGTAACCACTACAGACACATGGTTGTCACATGCAGGATATCTATCACCTTGTGTCCCCAGGTCTCTTATTGCTCCTGATGTACTTACTGGGTTAGCACCTATGTGGTAATTTCTGGCCATGTACTGTGTTTCCACAGGGGTTGACTATACCCTATTCTGCATTTAGCTTGTTGACATGGCTGTAGCACCACTTGTGTGTTTCTATGTGTGCCTTTTGTAGGTTGCTTGTGTCAGCTGGAGGGTCCGATATGGTGGCCAGTTTGTCGTCCTCTGCAAACCTGTTCAGACAGAGTCCTTCCATGTTGGCCTGTACCTATGTGACATATATAGCATACAAGAGGGATCCCAGGACCATGCCTTGTGGGATGCCAGTTGTACCTGGTTTGCAGTCTGCCATGGCTACAGCATGTCTGCCAGGTCAGTTCTGTCCTTGAGCTGGTTTGCTACCCATCTACTTGCATAGGGGTTTATAGTTAGGCTGGTGAGCTTATCTGTACCGCCAACTAGGGTATTGTATGGAAGGGTTTAGCAAGGTCGAGA
Organism: Protopterus annectens; assembly: GCF_019279795.1. Taxonomy (NCBI): domain Eukaryota; kingdom Metazoa; phylum Chordata; order Ceratodontiformes; family Protopteridae; genus Protopterus; species Protopterus annectens. The sequence continues at coordinate 634,154,312 of NC_056745.1, read as the reverse complement.
TAGGCTGTGTGATCAACATTCCCAACATCACTGGGCTTGGTGCATGTTTCACATGAGTCAGACATGTGTACGGGTCAGGATCTGCCCTATGACAGCCACACTGGGTAGGGTCCAATGTCTGTAGGTACCCAATCTCATTATTCATGGGATCCATGATCATCCTCTCCATTACTTTGCCAACTTAGATATTCGGGGTTGAGGGGTGATAGTTTGCAGTATCCATTCAGGCACCCCCTTTGTGGTGTGGGACCACTGTTGCTGTACACCGCTCTTTGGGTACATATCCTGTGGTAGGACTGATAGTGCACAGTAATGCTATTTGCTGTTCCATTCCTCTTACAGTACTTGTTGGACACAACCCAGGACACCATCTGGTACCATTGATGCTGTGTGCTGTGCTTTGTGGATGCTGGCTGTTACCTCAGCATGTGCAATGTCGGGGGGCCAGCACTCTCCTGGGATAGATATTTGGCAGTTAGGTGCTGGTGGGGAGTTTGCAAAGAATCTGTTAGGTAGGATGTTGGCAATGTGTGGGTTTGGTGTATTGTTTGTGATATTAGAGTGCTGCAGAGCATATCTGTGGATTATCACCATGGTTCCTACCATCAGGTAGGACAGCTGTGTAATAATCCTTTGTGTCCTGCACAGTTTGTATCATCATAGGTTCATAGGTTCATACTAGGCCATCTGCCCTGGCCTTGTTTGAGCACGGACAGACTGTGTGTGGGTCTCAACACGCCTTGCAATGTGCACATTATGCCCACGTAGGGTTTACTTTCCTAGATGTGATACAGGGATGGCCCCCAGTGTACACCTGCTATCTCCCATGCACTTCAACGGATTTCTCTTGTTGAGTTTGTGTGTGGAGCTCAGCCTATCATGGACTGGGATTCTGTTCCAGAGTGTCCTGAGCCTCTGGGTATGGATCTGTCCCTCCAGCACATCCTATTAATCTATGTGTAGAGGTTCAGATATCTCGCTGTGGTGTGTCTGCTGGATTTGGGGTTTCTGCAGTGGAGCATGTCCATTCATTCTGGATTGGGCATGGCCTTGTACATCAGGCATACATCACCTCTGACTGCTTAGTATGCTTCTGAATTGGGCTGTAGTTTCTTCAGCCAGGCTGCAGATGTCCAATGTTTGGACCCTTTATCCTGTTGGTGGGGTACATTTGGGGTCTTTCTGACTGCTGCATGTGTAAGGTAAGGTACATGCGAACTGGGGCATAGTTGTCACGTATGGGTCTGATAAGGGAAGGGTATGGGGGCACAGTGACCTCTGTAGCTCTACATGTGCATCCTTTCATATTAAGGTTGGCAATATAGCAGGTCTTCCTGGCCACCTTGGCAATGTGTGTGGCACATGACAGGTAACCGTCCACTTGTGTCCCTAGGTCCATGATTACTTCTTCCATACATAATGGATTGCCACCTATGTCATACTTTGTGTGTGCCTTGTTGGGTATTTGTTGGGACATTCATACTCTGAAGTGTCTTCAGGAAGGCTGGCTGGGGTACCTGGGTTTGTGTGTGGGGTCTGTAGCATGCTTCAAACAGGTACACAGTTTGAGACAGTGTTACTTGCCCGTGGATAGTCCATGCTGCTTCTTGCTGTGGTACCAACCTGGGGGTGTGGTTATTCTTGATAATTACTGGTAGCCACACTCCTATTGTCATGTGTTCCATGTTTTGGAGCTGTAGAGCATGGTATGAGGCATAACCTGGTAGTATTAGGGTGCTCTTCTGGGCCTTGCCCAGGTTTCTGTTACAGAACACATATTACCATTCTCCATGCTGTGGTGGGTTTGGTCTGCATGCACCTTGCAGGTTAGACTTCTGGCATTGGGTAGCATTACGTCCATGTTATTATCCCTTGTGCTACCTATGTTGGTGGGTTTGTGTTTCCAGACTTACCTATTCCAGGCACAGTGGGGGTAACAGCAGCCTTTGCCAGTATCTACACAGCCAGGTGTGCTGGGTGCGTGCCATCCCTAGCAGGTGGGGCATCATGTCTTGCTCGGCATGTCAGCCCAGGCTGTCAGCCATGTGTTCCCCTTTGCTAACAGCAATACCTCAACCAATTATTGTACTTGATCTTGTTGTCTTCATAGTGTGGCATCATGCTTGGTAAGGGTGAGATGTTAGGTTGGGTCTTCATGTTTGCATATACTAGATTGTGTTACATTGTTTAACACACTGCAATCATGCCTCAGGTGGTGCTGCAGGGCTGCCTCTGTCGGATGCACATACTACACTCCCTGTACATGTTTGAGAGCAGGTTATGTCATGTTAGGCATCCCTGTTACTATATGAGTGAGTCAGAGAGGGGTATCATTCTCAGGGTTCCTACTGAGCCAGTGTATGTGCCATGCGTTGCCTCTTTGCCAAGGCCAGAGCTTACTGGGCATGCCTCCTTCTGCCTACTGGGGCAGGCTCAGGTTGTTCCTCCTCTGAGTCACACTCTGCCTGTGATGGCCTTGGCAATGGTGGGGGGCTGTTTGTCCCGGCCCTATGCTGGTCCTACTGCAGCTGTTTTCACAGGATCATATTATGTAGCATAGCACATACCATGACAATTTGGGTACAAGTAGTTGGTGAGTACTGCAAGGCTCCACCAGATGTGTCCAGACACCGGAACAGTGACTTGAGCAGCCCAAACACATGCTCTATTACATTACGTGTTTGTGCGTGTGCCTCATTATGGTGTTCCTGTTCAGGTGTGTGTGCGTTTCTGATGGGTGTCATCAGCCACGGCTCCAGTGCATAACCTGCATCCCCCACTAGGTGTCCATGTGGGATGTCCCCATTGGCAAATGTCTGGTACAGCTGCGTCAAATGCCAGATATGGGAATCATGGTAGCTCCCAGGGCAGCCAGCACACACATTCATTATTATGCCCTGGGCATCACAAATGACCTGGCAGTTGATGGAGGGGAAGCCCTTGTGGTTAATGTAGGCCCTACCTCGCTCACCGGCTGGTGCTTTGATGTGTATGTGCGTGCAGTCTATTGCACCCACTACCTCAGGGTATTCCGCTATTTGCTGGAATAGACGCATATTGCTGGCCAATACCTCACGGGCATTGGGGAAATATACATGATCACCGACATGTGCTGACATGGCATCCAGGAACTGGTGCAGTACCCTGGAGGCTGATGCCTGTGATATCCCCATCATATCACCAGTTGGTCATTGGAAGGTAACTGTTGCTAGTATTCTTAGGCCAACACATACCTTGGTTTCCACTGGGATGGGTTCCCCTCTGTTGGTTCTGTGTGTGAGGCATGGCCTGCACAGCTCGACAATTTGCTGCAGGAGGTCTCTGTCCACTCTATAGCACTCCACTATCTCCAGCTCATGTAACCCCTGGTAGGTGACCCTGGGCCTGTACACTCTTCTCCGTCTCCTCACTGTGGGTTGTCTGGCAGCATTTCCATTGTCACCACCCTCAGCAAGTCTCCTATGTCTCCTTATGACAGCTATGGCAGCCCCTAGCATGCTTGGTCTGAGTGCAGCTTTTTCAGTTTTCACTTCTACTAGCTTACTCCTGTCTTGCAGTATCTCTTGAGAGAAACATACTGTAATGCTGTTTGCAGTGTTTTAAGTGCTGGGCTGGGCTTGTATTCTGCCTGTGTAATTGCCTGCTTCTAATTGTTTTCACCTGCTACCTCTACAGGTATTCCCTGCTAGTTTCCTACTATTTCTTCTGCTTCCTTTTCCTCTCTGTTTCCTCAGGGGGTGCAGCGCGCATACCAGCGAAAACATGCTCACAGTGGCTACCACATGCGCACACATGCTTACACAGACTAGAATCTGCTTATTCAGGTTAAAACGCGTGCACACCAGCGCAAACAGGTTTACAGATCTTTAAACAGGCTCCTACATGCTTACTCTGCCTTACACGCGCGCACTCTGTATTACTCGCGCCTCCCAGCGCACACACGCACGCATGCACGTACAGCAAGAAACTTTGGTGTTGGCCACAGTGTACACCTTCCATTTCTTGACTTTCCCATGCTTATCTGTTGACACTCCTCTTTTTCTGCTGTGTGATTGATATGTTTCACATACCACTTTGCTCCAATGAGCTTGCTTTCTTCCTGACATTCCCCCCTGTGATGTCACCTATCTCCTACTCTGTTACTCCCCCTTATTTAACTCTTACACTACACGGACTGTGCTCATTTGCTATGTGACAGTGTGATTCACTATCCTACCATTCATTTACATAGGATTGCCTACTAATGCTTAGTTACATGTCTTACACTCAGCTTCCCCCCTTAGCAACCACTAGACGGTGGCCATGTTGTTTTTGGTCTGCTAGTCCCTGCATTGCAAATCCCTGCATTACATAATACCCACATTTGTGGGTTTCCAACCTTCATTTTTCAGTTTTATATAGCGCAGCCCATTTGCGCGGGGCTCCGCTGCGTTTAAACATCGCCGATCTCCGAAAAAAAAAACTCTTTTTTTTCATGTTTGCATCGGTTTACCATGCCAATGGCCACATATTTGGCCATTGGCATGCTGTCTGTAACATTTTCACAGTTTATTTGGAGCTGTCATGGCTCCGTTGTGTTATTTGCAGTAACGTACTCAGTTGTCAACTGAGTACATTTCTGCAACTAACACGACTCTTACACGGGCTGGTTTCAGCTTCGTGGATCGCTAATCTACCTCATTTGCATGCCTTTCGGCTGCAAGTGGGGTGATTAGGATATCCACACCCTGCCCATGTAAGAGTCGTTTTAGCTTTCTCTTACACGGGATTTCGGGCTGTTCCTGGATCGCGATGGCTGCATGGAGTCTTACACGGCTCTTAGACTCTGTGCAAGCCATCGTGAATCCTGCCCAATATTATGCTGAAATAAAATGGTGCCTGTTATTTTTACTATTTTATTTCAGTATAGTATTGGGTTTTTTTTTTTATTAAAACAATATTATTTTGAAATAAAATAGTAACAGGAATAGTTGAACCTGATTAAAAGGAATATGATACACTAAGAACCAAAGGAATGTTTCTGGATTTGTGGAAATAGGAAATGTTTAGCATATTTAGAAAACATATTTTGAAAATGACAAAGGATACGTTATATGAGAAACAACCATGTGAATATAGCTGTGAATATAATTCAAAAACATATATTTGAATACATACCTAAGGGGTGAATTACAATGCCTGTGCATTATTATGTTACTCATTTTTTTACAGAAATAAACTAGTTTGTTAGTTTTTTAATAAGTCTGTGCATATAGAATCATAGGATCATAAGACGTTGCTAGGCAATGGCCCTTTGCCCATGTTTAGACAAGTCAGCACCCAATGCCCCTGGCCAGCAGAGACATAGGTTGAATCCCAGGGGTATATTTTCTGTATCCTATCCAGTTATCCAGGTAGCACTTATAAAGGGATAATGAGGTTCTCTGCTTGATGTGGAGAGGGAGTTTATTCCACAGATGGGGCAGTCTCAGAGACACAAATCTGTCCCACCAACAAGTCCTATTGATGTCACAGACCAGGTTGAGGTCGCACATGTGGTTTACTCTAGTGGAGCTTGACTTGCGGATATGCAGCAGCCCCATCAAGGTGGGGTCTGAGATTGCTTTGGATGACAGACAGAGGTCACCTCTGAGGAGTCTGTATGAAACTGAGTAGAGGGACAGGGCTTTTAGCATTTGTAGTTTATAAGAATGAACACTTAGAAACTGCACCAGCAATGATTTCCATTGGGAAACAGTTCATCTATTTGTTTATCTTTTTTCTTTATGCTACTGATGCTCAAGCAATTTCATCTCAAGTATGTGTACTAGAGCCCACAGAAGTCAAAAGAAAACAGTACTTTAGCATTACAGTCATAAAAAAATGTGTAAGCAGAACATGGAGGAGTGCCTAGTTTCTCTGATGCAAGAAGTATCTTGTACTATAGTACATATAGAACTATATGATGATAAATTGTGCATTATACAACAGACTTCATATATATATGTATATATATATATATATATATGTATATATATTTATCTAATCTATATATATATATATATATATATATATATATATATATATATATCATATCAGGTGATCGAGTTTTCAGAAACTCGAAATTCATATAGTCGGGGCCATATGATAGAGTGTGCAAAAACTTGAACATCCAAAAAAAAAAAAAAAAAAACAGAAAAAGCTTCTTTTTTTATGTTTTTGCACAGATTAAATATATTAGCTTCGAGATCACACTACAGTGAGGAAAAGGTAAATTTCCTGTTCCGCACTGTACTGCGATCTCCATACAAAACCTTTTAGTTTTCGGAAAATCAGTCATATAGTCTTGACCATATGAATTTTGAGTTTCTGAAAACTCGATTATCTTATAAGTACATATATATATATATATATATATATATATATATATATATATATATATATATATAGATAGATAGATATGTGTGTGTGTGTGTGTGTGTGTGTGTGTGTGTGTGTGTGTGTATGTGTGTGTGTGTGTGTGTGTGTGTGTGTGTGTGTGTGTGTGTGTGTGTGTGTGTGTGTGTGTGTATGCCTAATTCATATGGTATAAAATCATATGAAACAAATTCAGAATATGGAAAAGCCGGCCAACTAGTATCAAAATTTGTAAAATTCGAAAACACATCTACCCAAATCAAAAATGGCTGAAATTAAGTAAACAGCATGAGAGGCTACCACTTTGTGTAAAGGCCATTTATCTGAAAATAAGCAACTGACTAAATTGTTGGCATGTTGAATGATGGTTTATGTGTGAGGTAGGGGATAATTTCCCTTACACTGAGAAGCACTGATCACAGATTTATTACATTAATTTAAGAGTGTGCCGATCAAAGCCACAGCATACAACTAGAGATTCAAAAGGAACATTAAACACAGTTTTTCTGATCTACTGCAGCCGGAAGGTCAATTTGCACTTTAAACAGAGCAACCTCTTGGTACAGAGCCATCTTCAGAAACCCTGGAGAAGAAACAGCATGCCAAAAGGTTATTTTGTTTTTCCACTGTTACCAACTTCTCAATAATCTTAGCCAAGAAAGTTAGAATAGAAATCTGTCTATAGTTGTACTAATCATCCAAATCTAAATCTACTCTCTTAATTGCCTAGAGTACCACAACCTCTTTAACAGAACTTACAAACCCCCCAGGTTCAATGATTGCTGGAAAAGCAGAACAGATAACAGATTTCCAATCTTCATTCTTCTCAAAAGAATGTGAACTGGCTCTAGATTCAAGCCACAGTAGTAGAGGTATATAATTCATTGACCAGCAGTCTAGCATCATGAAACTCATCTTACCTCAGACATTTCCAAGTCACTTTTAGAGAATATTTATTGGGAAGCCCAGATTTTGTATGAAATATCTTCCATTCTGCAGAAACATCAGACTCTGCAGTCTGTTCACCATACAGGGCAGTGCCATAACAGCACAGTATTATAGTGATCAGGATGGTGAATATGGCAACCATCTGAAATGTTGGGACCCTCTAGAGCGAGTCCTAAAACATGGAGATTGAATAGCTAAAGGAATGGACTTCCATATACTAAGTCCAAGATGGCCCTGTCGTTTTTCCAGACAGAAATGCATGTCTTCATATTAGAACTCTTGAAATGGCAGGAATCACACTCTTTCAGTAATAATGCTGTCTTTCAGGGAAGGATGTCTCTACGTAAAATTGTAATCAAGTCTTGCAGTTTGAAACTGTACCTTTTATTCTTAACTTGGGATGCTGGAAAATGTAGGTATAGAGATTCAGGCTGGTTTTATGTTGCAGATATAACAGTGCTGTCATTCATCAAGGTACTCTTAAAAAGGCATCATTCCAAGCCACTACAGTCTTGTTTAATATCGCAGTTATCAGGTTTGCACCCCCTAACAGGAAAACCTGTCCTTTGTCAATGGGGAAAAGGGTGTCTGATGATATGGAGCTCAGAGCAATTACCCATTTCACCAATACCTTGTACGCTTCCTTGCTGTTATTGAATACCAGATCCAATGAGTTATGTTTAGTACAACTTTCAGAGCAATTACATGGTCAATGTCATAGATATCATAGTATCTGAGAACAAAATTCTTGTCAATGTTTTTGATGGATGGGTCCAGGGAAGTAAATATTGTGGGAAGAAATATCCAGGGAATTGTTATGGCTAGGCTTGTATAGGCCCTAGGGCCAATAGCCTAGTACCTACCTATGAACCTATTACAAATTTCATTGTAAGAACAGTATTTGGATTTAAATGAATTTGCCACAAAACATTATTATGTGCTTGAGTTGCCAAATGGCTTTTTTCTTCTACCCCTGACAAGTTCAGCATACCTCTTGGACTTTTAATATATCAGTGCAATAGCATATGACTTTCCTGGTTTCACCTCCATTTTATGTGCTGACAGTCTGGTCTCCATTAGAAGTAGTTTATGAGTTCATAAGAAAATTCTGAAAAATTAACAATGAAATGGAAAAAAGGTAAATATAGTTCACAAATCAAGATTTACAAATTAATCTCATCTAAAACAAAAGCATTATTTGTGATCACTGTTGAGGTAGTCCACTCATTAACAGCTGACATATTTTTGCCCTCTGGAAAAAAAAAAAGCATTGTGATGATCAAACAACATGTATGTCTTGGATTATGGTTTGATCAGATTCCATCCTTTACACAGTGACTCGATGTTATCTTTATACCAAATAACACATCATATCAGATGTACCTATTGCAGCTCTTATCTGTTTATGTAGATGTCCTTCAAGGATGCATCTGCAGTCCTAACAAATGGATTGTCCTGGCCTCAGGCAGCCCTTCGGTCGGCCGGATTCCAAAGTCTGGTTCTGGCCTCGGCTGATGTCGCACTTCACCCGACGTCATAGCTGCAGTTCAGCGGGTATAAAGGCATCAGCCGACGCCATTTTCCTCAGTCTTTCTTGCTGCGTGGCACCCGAAGCAGAAGCTGTTCGCAAGTGCCGGTCGGTCAGAACCAGAGATTGCTACTACCGAAGACTTCTAAAAAGCTAAGTACCCCATTGGGGACTCTTTCTTGCCTCAGCCGATGTCAGAAAAAGTGAATAACTGTTTAACTTGTGGGAAACAAATACCTCATAAAGATTTCCACTCTTATTGCCTACCTTGTTTAGGCCCAGACCACGACGTAGCAGCCTGTCTAGCCTGTGCTTCTTTCAACCAACGGACACTTAGACATCGGTCGGAATTTGCTGATGAGTTTTTCGGCTCCGCTTTTGCTTACAACATGCCGTCGGAAACTCCGACTTCACAATTAGCTAAAAAGCGCAAGGAAAAGGACCGACACTCGCGGTCCACGGTTTCGGCCGAAACCGCGGTTAAGTCAACCGCGAGTGTCTCGGTTTCGGCTGAAACCGAGCCCTCGGTTCTTCCTTCGGCCGAAAGCTTGCCTCCCACCGAGGCCTCATCCAGCATGGCTGAATCTGCTACTGACATTCCACCTGCTCTTACAGGTTCACAGGATTTATCTGATACTATCCCTTTAGATATATCCACTCCTTCACATGGAGCTGCTAGGCCCCCTGCATCCATGTCGATTAAGGCTTTTGCCAGGGCTAAAGCAGCAAAATCAACCAAGACTGTGCCTACTGAGACCCCTCTCACAGGCCTAGCTCTAGTACTCAAATGCTTAGTCTAGCAGAGGATCTCATTTCTTTGATCAGGGGATCCCAACCTCACCCTGACAGGACCTCTCACCCACCTCCAGAGAAGAGGCCTAGAGCAGAGCCCCCTGAGCCAGTTTCTTCAGATTTCTCTTCTGATGATTCAGAAAATACAGACCCTCCAGAAGGCCCTTATTCTCCTTATGAGGACTCTGATACAGAAGACTCCATTCCTTCTGCCTCTCCGCCTGAGGAATTTTCTTTTGGGGAAACCTTGCATGCTATGAGGGAACAATTTCAATGGCAGGGCCAGGATTTTTCAGACTCTAGGAAAAGGCTTAGGACCTTTTTGCATTTGCCACAGCATAGGCCTTTAGCCATTCCTCCAGTACTTACTGTTGTGGATGATGCATTTAATGATGCTTGTACTGCCCCTGATTCACTTCCTCTGGCCCCTGCTAAGCCTGACAGGTACTACAGGGTTCCGGACACACATTATCATTTGTATAAGGCTCCTTTTGCAGATCCTGAAACTATTTCACAGGGACCCAAGGCTGTAGCAGCTACCTCTGCCAAAAACCCCCTCCCTTCTGAAAGGGAATCTAGGGCCTTAGAGAGATGGGGTAAAAAAGTTTATACTTCTGCTACTCTTTCGGTTAGGGCCTTAAACTGTCAATTCCACATGATTCAGTATCAGGAATTTATGTTAGACCAGTTAACTAAAAAACTGTCCTCGCCTGAACCATTAGACAAAAAGTCTCTTCAGGAAATGGTACATAACATACAGCAGGTCAGTAATCATTCCTTAAAATGTGGCTATGATGCACTGGAGGCTTCCTTTAGATCAGCAATGACTGGTACAGTGATCAGAAGGCATGCATGGTTAAAAGAGCAGTCCTTACCAGACCATGTAAAATCAAAGCTCCTAGATGCTCCCATGGATAAGCATAATTTGTTTGGCTCACCTGCACAGCAGGTGCTGAAGAAGGTGGAAGAGAAAGCAAAATCTGTCCAGACAGTCAAGGATTTCTTACAGATCCAGCCTCCAAGGTTTAGTAGGAACTGGCCTTCCAAGAATTGGTCCTTTCCAGACACCACCAGAGCACAGAGAGGCAGGAATAGGCACCCAAGAGGCAGGGGTCAATCCAGAGGTGCCTACAGGGGACGTCAGTGGCAGCCTAACAACCAGCGAAGTACTGCCACAGATCCAGCCACTACCACTTCCACAGGACAATCACAGTGACTTGGCTCTGAGACCGCCTACCAGGGAACAACTAGATGCACCCTTAGGCGGAAAGCTAGCCTTATTTTTAGTAAACCGGCATTACATCACAGGAGACAAATGGATTTTACAGACAATAGACAAAGGTTACAGGTTTCACTTCCATACTCTACCAAGGAAGAGAGGAATGCCAAACCTACCTCAAAATCAAAGGACAAAAGCTCTAGAACAAATAGACAACTTAATAAGGATGAGAGCTATAGAAAAGGTACCGTCTATGGAACAAGGGCAAGGATTTTACTCCAGACTTTTCCTGGTGCCAAGAAAAGAAAACCAATGGAGACCTATTCTAGACCTGTCCGCTCTGAACACATATCTCATTGTTCCAAAATTCAAGATGCTGACCCTACAGCAGCTTCTTCCCATGTTGGGCAAGGAGTCTTGACTGGTAACTCTAGATCTCAAGGAGGCATACCTGCACGTCCACATACGACCAAATTGCAGAAGATACCTCAGATTTCTTGCAGGATCAGAGCATTATCAATTCTCAGCATTGCCCTTTGGCTTTTCTACTGCGCCCAGAGTATTCACGAAATGCCTGGCATCAGTAATTGCTCATTGCAGGCTTCAGGGAATTCAAATTTACCCTTACCTGGACGACTGCCTGTTGCAAGCGGACAACAAAAACAAATTAGCAACAGATTTGAAAAAGGTCATTCATCTGCTACAAGCCCTGGGATACACAGTCAATATAAAAAAGTCAAGGCTGATACCATCCCAGAGGATAACTTTCTTGGGTGCAGAACTGGACACATCAAATCAAATGGCATCCCTCACAGCAGAAAAGCAGAAGCACCTTCCTCTCTATTTCATGGCATTAACAACGCAGAACCAGCTAACAGCAAGGAAAGTCCTGCAAGCCCTGGGTTACATGGCTTCCTGCATAATATTGATTCCACATGCCAGACTACATATGAGAAAGTTACAGTGGTACCTAAGGAATTTATGGTCTCAGCACAAGCACAGCCTAGAAACCCAAATTCCAATAATTCCATGCCTGAAGCAAGAATTCCAATGGTGGGCTCAGGCCTGTCAATTGAACAAAGGACTGCCCTTCCACAGCCCTCAACCAAGCCAGACTATCACCACGGACGCCTCAGACCTCGGTTGGGGGGCACACATGCTGGACAAGTGCATACAAGGCTTATGGACTCAAGACCAGCTGAACCTACACATAAATCAAAAGGAGATGCTGACAGTAAAACTGGCAATTCAGACATTCAGACCGTTTCTTCAACAGGGTCAATTGCTGATAAGGACGGACAACACCACAGTTATGTGGTACATCAACAAACAGGGAGGCACACATTCATACCCTCTATGCCGGATGGCAATGGACCTCTGGAATGTGGCCCTGAGCTTCAACATTCAGCTCCAGGCAATATTTGTACCAGGAAAAGAAAATATACTAGCAGACATCCTAAGCAGAACTACCACGGATGCCCACGAATGGATGCTGCATCCAGACATCTTCAAATCCATTACAAGGAAATGGGGACTACCAGAAATAGACTTATTCGCATCCCCACACAACCACCAATTGAAAAAATTCTGCACAAGGACATACCACCCTCTGGCTTGGAAGGTGGACTCGCTATCTTTCAGTTGGGAAAACCTGACAGCATATGCATTTCCACCTCTTCCTTTGATGCACAAGGTGCTATTGAAGATCAAAGAAGACCGCCCAAGGATCATCCTGATAGCTCCAGACTGGCCGAGGCAGCATTGGTACCCATTACTGAGGAGTATGTCTCGGGAACAAATATGGCCTCTGCCCCTAGTTCCCTTACTGCTAACACAGAACAACTTCAAAACCCTGCATCCAAACTTGAAAACGTTGCAGCTAGTTGCCTGGAACATTGCATAAGACAAAATAACCCAGATTTATCTCAAAGGGTTAAAGACATTATCTTGGAGGCTCGCAGACCCTCAACAAGGAAAACTTATTCAGCAAAATGGAAAATATATCTCATTTGGAGTGCAGCTAAAGGAGAAGATGTGTCACTGGTAAACATAGCTAACATCCTGGAATACTTGGCAGAACTTTTCCACAATGGCCTGTCCTATTCTTCCATTAAGATTCATGCATCAGCTATTTCAGCAGAATACAACATGGACCCTCCAGTCTTCTCTTATCCTCTACTCAGGCAGTTTCTGAGAGGAATTAAAAATGAAAGCCACCAAGGAAGCCACCATTGCCCGCATGGGACTTGAACTTTGTGCTGGAAAAGTTGACACTCCCTCCTTTTGAACCAGCAGCAACAGCAGAATTACAGTACTTATCATGGAAAACTGCTTTCCTGCTTGCAATCACTTCAGCAAGAAGGGTTTCTGAATTACAGGCATTAATGGCAGTACAGCCCTTCCTTATCTTCCATCAAGATAGAGTGTCCATGAGAACTAATCCTACTTTTATGCCAAAGGTGGTCTCTAGGGTATCTCTAAACCAAGCTATCCACCTACCTACATTCTTCCCCAACCCACAGAACAGGGGAGAAAGATTATTACATACCTTGGATGTACATAGGCAATTGCGCTACTACCTGGACAGAACCAAGAGCAATAGAAAAACTGCCCAGCTACTGGTAGCATATGCAACAGGAATGGAAGGAAAAGCAATTTCAAAACAGACAATCTCAAAGTGGATAGGAAATTGCATTAGATTTTGTTACTCTTACCATGGAAAGACAACTCCAGAAAACATCAGACCTCACTCCACAAGGGCTACAGCCACTACTACAGCTTTTTTACGAGGAGTGGCTACCAAAGACATTTTAGAGGCTGCTACTTGGAGCTCCGTGCATACATTTGCCAAGCATTATAATCTACCCTTATACTCCAGATCCTGAGCAGGTTTTGCCACTGCTGTTTTGCAAGGGATCTTAACTGCACCATAATCTTATTATTGCCTCCTCCCCCAGTTTGGCTATGGTATTCTACCCATTTGTTAGGACTGCAGATGCATCCCTGAAGGACATAGTACAGTTTTGTACCTACCATAAATGTAGATGTCCGAGAGGTATGCATCTGCAGTCAGGATTACCCACCCTCCTTCCCCTCTGTGGTACTCCTAGGGTATTTGCCCATCTTGTAGCTAGCTGGGGGAATCTATTATGGTGTATTTGTTTGTATATATGTATATACATGTTTATTTCTATTTGCTCTCTATTGTTTGGAAACATTTGCATTTATCCAAATTTAGCCTTCCTAGAGGGCACCTGGCATCTGGGGCAAGAAACACTGAGGAAAATGGCATTGGCTGATGCCTTTATACCCGCTGAACTGCAGCTATGACGTCGGGTGAAGTGCGACATCAGCCGAGGCCAGAACCAGACTTTGGAATCCGGCCAACCGAAGGGCTGCCTGAGGCCAGGACAACCCATTTGTTAGAACTGCAGATGCATACCTCTCGGACATCTACATTTATGGTAGGTACAAAACTGTACTTTCTTCTGCATCTATCAAAGTAAAATTTTATTTTATTTTTATTTATTTATTTATTTTATTTTACATTTGTTAACTGGGTTAGTCTGGCTGAGCTTTTGGCTCATTTTCAGCAGAGACCCGGGGATAAAAGCTCCTCAAGACTAGAAAACAATTTATTAAATTTTAGTAACATAGTAGTAACAATCGACTATAGCATCTTACAAGCAGAGACCTGGAGAGAAAAAAGCTCCTCAGGCAATTCAATTATACAAAGTATTAACAATTGGCAGACAAGTATGTGAGTTGTTACAAACAAGGTTTTAAACAATTAGCAGAAGAAAATGTGACTAGTTACAATATTATTTAAGCTACTTAGAGCAAAATGAGTTAATAGTTAGGCAGATGCTTATTTAAAGTGGGTAGGATCTAGTTGTATAGGAGTTTGGAAACAAGAAAGGAAGGTAAGAATGGCTAGTAGGAGATGTAGGGGAGGTAGAGTATAGGAGACAGACTGGACAGGTAGGTTGTTTTGAGACTGTAAGAATTAAAAGTGGTTGGAGATAGAGGAAGGGAAGAGGTAGAAGAGGCAGGGAAATAGTGTTAGAGATACATTAAGAGTGAGGAGGTGAAATAGGTGAAAGGATGGTGGTTTCAGAGTGGTTGGCTACAGTGGCAAGACCACTTTGTTTTTAGGTATTTCCTTGTGGCTAATTTGAAACTTATGCTATGCTGGAGGGATTTTATTTCCAAGGGGAGTTGGTTCCAGGATATAGCTGGGTTATAGTTATAGAGAAGGCAGCCTATTTTGGTTTTGGGTTTGTAGATGTCTATTAATTATTGATTTGAGCTGCATAGCATCCTTGCAGAGGAATATTTGGATATGATAGTGGAGAGGCTGGGGCAGAAGGAGGGTAGGTAGAGGATAGAGTGGATTATTTGTAGTTGGTATAGTTGGAGCAGCTGAGGGAATTCTAGCCAGTCTAGTTGCTGTAGTGCTAAGCAGTTGTGTGACTTGTAGGTTTGGTTAGCTGCAAATCTGGCGATCTTATTAAAGGTAGTTTCAAGCTTGGAAATAAGTGTAGAATTTAGGTTTGTGAATATGTGGCAGCTGTACAGGAGTGTTGGGAGTAATAAAGCCTGGGAGAGAGTTATTCGGGCAGTGTTAGTTAAGCATTTCTTGCTACGGAAAAAGTGTCCAAGTTTCTGATGAGTTCTTTTTACCAAGTTAGTAATATGGAGATCAAACTTAAGCTGATCATCTATTGTAACACCTAGCAATTTGGTACTAGATTCAGCTGAGATGATAGTGTTGTTGCAGGATAAGATGGTAACTGTACTTTTGAGTGTGGTGATGTTTTTAGGGAGGAAGAGTAGGAGCTTAGTTTTTTTTTTTTGGATTAAGTATTAGTTTGTTATCAAGTCTCAATGGTGTGGAAGGATGCCTAGGTAGTTGAGTGGAGGTCAGTTGGGTTGCCAGCAATGGTTATAACAGTTGAGTCATCAGCATATTGCACAAGAGATGACTGGGGACAAGAGGAGTAGAGCAAGTTGGTGAAAATATTAAAGAGTAGTGGTCCAAGTATGGACCCTTGGGGGACTCCCATTTGTACAGTAATAGGGGAGGATAGTGCAGAGAGCCATTTAACTGATTGCTGGTGGGTAGAGATATAGCTGGAGAACCAGGGGATAATGGGGGAGAGAAATGTAAGTTAGTGAGTTTATCTAGAAGGAGTGGTTGAGAGACAGTGTCAAAGTCTTTAGAAAGGTCAAGAAATAGGCATGAGACAAGTTTATTGTTATCCTGAGCTAGGGAGACTATGTTCATGAATGATATGAGTGCAGTAGTTGTACCATGCTTGAGACGGAAACCATGCTGTGCGGGTGTGAAAAGGTTTTCCTGGTGAAGATATTGCATTACCTGCTTGTGAATGCATTTCTCTAGGGGTTTTGAGAGTGGAGAGAGTATGGCAATCTGTCTGAAGTTAGATATGTCTGAGGGGTTGCCCCCTTTGCGAATGGGTAGAGTAAAGAAATTCTTCCATACAGTAGGGACATAGGATTCAGAAATGGATCAGTTGATTTAGATGGATACAGGATAGGCAAGAGGTTTAGAGGCAATCTGCAGGAAGTAAGAGGGTAGCTTGTTAACAGATGGGGAGCAAGGTTTAAGTTTAGAGAGTAATGACTTTACATAGTTAGTTGATACTTCTTTTAGAGGGAAGGAGTTAGGAGGGTTTGGAAGAGGTATAAAGTTTGTTGGGGTGCTAGTGTTGTTTCTGGGGGGGAGAGAATTTATTATGGAGGTTATTGAGTTTATAAAATGATTGTTAAATTTGTTGGTTATGTCTTCAGGTGTTGCACTGGGACATGGGTTAGGAGAGGAAGGGTTTCCTGGATGAAGAGTGTTTAATAGAGCTCAGGAATTTCTTTGAGTTTGATTTAAGAGTAGAGGGAGGATTGGCATAGAAGTTTATTTTGTCATAATGGATGATTTATTTTATTTTATTTCTGGGTTCTTTTATTTCTGAAGAAGAGAAGGGGTCCTAGTTTTAGTCCACATTTTCCAAATCCTATCCCGGTCTTTCGTGAGGGTTCTGGTACATTTAGTGAGCCAGGGAGCAGTATTAGATTTGATTCTAATCGTGTGAAGAGGAGCAAGGGAGTCAAGAATGTTTAGGAATGTAGTGTTGAAGGAGTGGACAGCTTCATCTAAAGGAAGAGTGATGAAGTAAGACCAGTTAATTTTGGAGAGGTGGTGAATAAAGAAGTTAGGACAGAAATGCGAAAGTGAGTGGGTGGTAATAAATTTGTTAGGTTTGGTAAGGTGGGGAGTATGTCTGGTAACTGTTATAGGGCAGTGGTCACTGAGGGCATTTGGAGGGTTTAGGAGTTATGATAGTTTTGAGGGTGGGAGACTGATATCCAGTCAAGAAGAGAGCTAGGTAGGTGAGATTTATGAATGTAGGTTGGGGTTGTGATTGGCTGCTCAAACCCATGTATGTTTGTACAGGAAGTAGTGTTGGGAGCTTGTATTGTAAGCCAATCAATATTTACATCTCCCAGTATAATTATTTCATTGTGGTATGTGAGAGGTGAGGTAGGATGTTCTCAAGTATGTTAATATTATCACCAGGGGGAATACAGATTGCTGCAACAGTTATGGTGTTGAAACTGTTAAGTTTGAAGTTGGTCAGTAGGAGTTCAGCTGGTGAGAAGGAGGGTAAGTCTGGTGTGGGACTGATTTGGGAGAGACAATTGGAGTAGAGTATGGAGACTCCTTCTCCTTTTCTTTTACGTCGATCTAATCTAAGGATATTATAGCCAGGAGGGATGATTTCAGTGTCCAGATGGTGTGGTTTTAACCATGTTTCAGTTAGGGTAACTATGTCAGGAGTATAGTTAGCTATCCAAGCACAGAGTTCCTGAAATTTATTTACAAGGCTCCTGACATTGATAGAGCAGAATTGTACTTGTTTTTGTGGGTTGGAGGGGTTGGCAGGTTTAGATACAGGGGGTTTATTGTTCAAGGTAGTGTCTGTAGGGCCTGGGTTAGGATGAATGTCACCAGATAGAAGTAGAGGTTTGTAATAGGGTTTTAATTTGAGTAAGTAGACTTTGTTTTTTTTGTTTTAAAGGGGAGGGGGAAGATATTTTTATTTTAGGAATGGGAGTCGTGGGGGGATGGATGGAGGGGCAAATTAGTACAGAGGGTTGTGGTGTAGTACTTGAGTTAAGAGTGGTGTTTGAGGGATGGAAATAGGGAGCAGGTAATTGTGAGTGATAGGAGGTGAGGTGAAAGAGTATAAAGAGTAGAGAAGGTAAGAGTATAGTTTGAGTTGTAATAGACATGTCACTTTACGGGATGTAGAACAGAGGATGAGAGGAAGGGGTGAGAGTAAGGTATAGTAGTCTTTGATAGTGGATAGTAGGTACGTGTGGGGAGGAGCAAAGAAGGGAGGTAGTATGAGAACAGGAAGTAGAAGGGTGGGGGATTTGGGAGGAAGTGAGGGGGTGTGGTTGTATGGATAGGTATAAAGGTAATGATATGGGGGGTGGGTGGTGAGTGAAGTGAGCGGAGTGGGGCTACACCTTCCAGATAGAACTCAGCTAAAAAAAACTATCAGCTAGTCGAGGGACATTTACTAGAGATGCTACACATGGAGGGCTTTCAGCTGCAATTAGAGCAAATATGGCATCCAGGGTTTTTAAAACCTTTGGTGTGTTGTACCTGAGCAATCACTTGGGGTGGGGGAAGGGAGGGAAACCATCAACTGGAATTTAAAGTAGCAGGGGAGAATCCAGGACACTCTGCTAACCTAGCTAATTATCAAAGGACAGCTAAGGAAATAAGTTAAATATAGAGGCACCCTTGTTCAAGGACTGGAAGGTTTCTCCAAGAAAAACTATGTGTAGGAGTACACCACAGGTAGAGGTTGTATGCTGCTTACTAGTCTGCAATGGCAGATTTTAATCTATTTTATATTTGTATTCCCCTTTGCTCATTGTTTGCTGCACACAATGTAGCTAAAGATAAAAGCAGCTGGAGACTTTGCACCTCTGTTTGGTGTTTAGTGAAGAACAAGTATTGAGGAGGAGGGACTGAAGGTTATGACTATTGAGAGGGGCTAAATACCTTAACATACAACAAATTATCAACAGTGAAATGGATGAAAGGGGTGGGGGTGGGCTAAGAAGAAGAAGGTTTGCAGTTGTTGCCCCTGGTGTATGCACTCTAGCTGACTGTAACAAATTTTAACAAGGCATAACGGTAGTCACAAAAGCTGGCACCTACACTACACAAGTGGCAACAACAAGGTTCCTGGAGTTAAACCTGGGAGTCTGCTGTATATTTTTGGGTGATTGCTGGTTAGAGTTTTCTTTGCTTTTAGCTGGAGTGAGATGGATTCCTTGCTCACACAAGTGGGGGGAGGACCCACAGCGATCTGGTCCTCAGTGGCTTAGAGATGCTACACCTGGAGGGCTTTCAGCTGCAATTACAGCAAATATGGCATCAAGGGTGTTAGGTTAAAATGTTACTTCCCTGCATGAAATAGTTTTTTTCCATTATTAACTCATCCTTTAACACACATAAAACCAACTCTAAACATGAATTAACAAAATTTGCTGATTTAATTGCCTTTTATCACAGTGGAAATATCGAGTCTATATTAGAATATCGAAGTGTTAAAACATCGAATGTTCTAATATCGACCCCTATTCAGTGAACGCTTGAAATAGCAAAGCTGCAGAACACCGAATATTTACTTAGTGAAAGTATTCAGTGGGCTATTTTTCCGGCTTTGCTATTTCCTCGACTGTGGTGCAAAGGTGACGGACCGGGTTAAGGTAAGTGTGCGAACGGACCGAGGTAAGGTGAGTGTTTGATAGTTAGGGACCTTAGGGATAGGGAGCAGGTAAGGTGAGTGTGCGATAGTTAGGGACCTTAGGGTTAGGGAGCGGGTAAGGTAAGTGTGCAATAGTTAGGGACCTTAGGGTTAGGGAGCGGGTAAGTTGAGTGTGCGATAGTTAGGGACCTTAGGGTTAGGGAGCAGGTAAGGTGAGTGTGTGTTAGTTAGGGACCTTAGGGTAAGGGAGCGGGTAAGGTGAGTGTGCGTTAGTTAGGGACATTAGGGTTAGGGTTGGGTTAAGGTAAGTGGATAGCTAGTAGTGTATGTATTGTTTAGTGTAGGGTTCTCTGAAGTGTGTATGTGTGGATTATGTATTTTGATGTGCTTGTGCTGTGTGTGTGTATTCTCGGAACAGGAACTTTTTTCCCTTGGAAAAAAAATTTGCTGTTCTGAGCATTCAAGTATATCACATTTCGAAATTCCAAGGTTAAGCTTATGGTGTTGGATATTTTGGAATTTCGATAATGTGATATAGACCTGGGGATATCATTATATCACTTTAACTTAAATGATTGCTCTTTCTTTCTTTCCATCTAAGGTCACTATGTCCTTCCTGTTCATTCATTTTCAAACCTAGGCGCTGAAACTACAATTTATTTCTCTACTTATCACAACTAACATATAACTTTTACTTGTGCTCTTTGTCTTTATATATCTGCCGTATTGTATGCACAAACCTTCTGACAGCCATTTTCCAGTCTGTGATGAAAATAATGGAACATTCTGCCTCATTATGTACAATTGTCTATAATGATTTAACCTTCTTCTTGTCAGATCTATAAAAAGTAGCTAAGAAATAAATGCACATGCTTTTGTAATATCTAACCCACCATAAGCCCTGAGGCCACTGCTTAGAGGAGAAGCAAATACATGAAAACAAATGTGATTTATAGGCTTAGACAACATCATGGGCAGGATTCACGATGGCTTGCACGGAGTCTAAGAGCCGTGTAAGACTCCATGCAGCCATCGCGATCCAGGAACAGCCCGAAATCCCATGTAAGAGAAAGATAAAATGACTCTTACACGGGCAGGGCATGGATATGCTAATCACCCCACTTGCAGCCGAAAGGCATGCAAATAAGGTAGATTAGCGATCCACGAAGCTGAAACCAGCCCATGTAAGAGTCGTGTTAGTTGCAGAAATGTACTCAGTTGACAACTGAGTATGTTACTGCAAATAACACAACGGAGCCATGACAGCTCCAAATAAACTGTGCAAATGTTACAGACAGCATGCCAATGGCCAAATATGTGGCCATTGGCATGGTAAACCGATGCAAACATGAAAAAAAGAGTTTTTTTTTTCGGAGATCGGCAATGTTTAAACGCAGCGCAAACGGGCTGCTCTATATAAAACTGAAAAATGAAGGTTAGAAACCCACAAATGTGGGTTTTATGTAATGCATGGATTTGCAATGCAGGGACTAGCAGACCAAAAACAACATGGCCACCGTCTAGTGGTTGCTAAGGGGGGAAGCTGAGTGTAAGACATGTAACTAAGCATTAGTAGGCAATCCTATGTAAATGAATGGTAGGATAGTGAATCACACTGTCACATAGCAAATGAGCACAGTCCGTGTAGTGTAAGAGTTAGATAAGTGGGAGTAACAGAGTAGGAGATAGGTGACATCACAGGGGGGAATGTCAGGAAGAAAGCAAGCTCATTGGAGCAAAGTGGTATGTGAAACATATCAATCACACAGCAGAAAAAGAGGAGTGTCAACAGACAAGCATGGGAAAGTCAAGAAATGGAAGGTGCACACTGTGGCCAACACCAAAGTTTCTTGCTGTACGTGCATGCGTGCGTGTGTGCGCTGGGAGGCGCGAGTAATACAGAATGCGCACGTGTAAGGCAGAGTAAGCATGTAGGAGCCTGTTTAAAGATCTGTAAACCTGTTTGTGCTGGTGTGCATATGTTTTAACCCGAATAAGCAGATTCTAGTCCATGTAAGCATGTGTGCGTGCGTGGTAGCCACTGTGAGCGTGTTTTCGCTGGTATGCGCGCTGCTCCCCCTGAGGAAACAGAGAGGAAAAGGAAGCAGAAGAAATAGTAGGAAACTAGCAGGGAATACCTGTAGAGGTAGCAGGTGAAAACAATTAGAAGCAGGCAATTACACAGGCAGAATACAAGCCCAGCCCAGCACTTAAAACACTGCAAACAGCATTACAGTATGTTTCTCTCAAGAGATACTGCAAGACAGGAGTAAGCTAGTAGAAGTGAAAACTGAAAAAGCTGCACTCAGACCAAACATGCTAGGGGCTGCCATAGCTGTCATAAGGAGACATGGGAGACTTGCTGAGGGTGGTGACAATGGAAATGCTGCCAGACAACCCACAGTGAGGAGACGGAGAAGAGTGTACAGGCCCAGGGTCACCTACCAGGGGTTACATGAGCTGGAGATAGTGGAGCGCTATAGAGTGGACAGAGACCTCCTGCAGCAAATTGTCGAGCTGTGCAGGCCACGCCTCACACACAGAACCAACAGAGGGGAACCCATCCCAGTGGAAACCAAGGTATGTGTTGGCCTAAGAATACTAGCAACAGGTACCTTCCAGAGACCAACTGGTGATATGATGGGGATATCACAGGCATCAGCCTCCAGGGTACTGCACCAGTTCCTGGATGCCATGTCAGCACATGTCGGTGATCATGTATATTTCCCCAATGCCCGTGAAGTATTGGCCAGCAATATACGTCTCTTCCAGCAAAGAGCAGAATACCCTGAGGTAGTGGGTGCAATAGACTGCACGCACATACGCATCAAAGCACCAGCCGGTGAGCGGGGTAGGGCCTACATTAACTGCAAGGGCTTCCCCTCCATCAACTGCCAGGTCATGTGTGATGCCCAGGGCATAATAATGAATGTGTGTGCTGGCTGCCCTGGGAGCTACCATGATTCCCATATCTGGCATTTGACGCAGCTGTACCAGACATTTGCCAGTTTGGACATCCCACATGGACACCTAGTGGGGGATGCAGGTTATGCACTGGAGCTGTGGCTGATGACACCCATCAGAAACGCACACACACCTGAACAGGAACGCCATAATGAGGCACACTCACAAACACGTAATGTAATAGAGTGTGTGTTTGGGCTGCTCAAGTCACGGTTCCGGTGTCTGGACACATCTGGTGGAGCCTTGCAGTACTCACCAACTACATGTACCCAAATTATCATGGTATGTGCTATGCTACATAATATGATCCTGCGAAAACAGCTGCAACAGGACCAGCATAGGGCCGGGACAAACAGCCCCCCACCATTGCCAAGGCCATCACAGGCAGAGCATGACTCAGAGGAGGAACAACCTGAGCCTGCCCCAGTAGACAGAAGGAGGCGTGCCCAGTATGCCCTGGCCTTGGCAAAGAGGCAACGCATAGCACATACACTGGCTCAGTAGGAGCCCTGGGAATGATACCCCTCTCTGACTCAATCATATAGTAACAGGGATGCCTAACATGACATAACCTGCTCTCAAACATGTACAGGGAGTGTAGTATGTGCATCCGACAGAGGCAGCCCTGCAGCACCACCTGAGGCACGATTGCCATGTGTTAAGCAATGTAACACCATCTAGTATATGCAAACATGAAGACCCAACCTAACATCTCACCCTCACCAAGCATGATGCCACACTATGAAGACAACAAGATCAAGTACAATAATTGGATGAGGTATTGCTGTTAGCAAGGGGGAACACATGGCTGACAGCCTGGGCTGACATGACGAGCAAGACATGATGCCCCACCTGCTAGGGATGGCACACACCCAGCACACCTGGCTGTGTAGATACTGGCAAAGGCTGCTGTTACCCCCACTGTGCCTGGAATAGGTAAGTCTGGAAACACAAACCCACCAACATAGGTAGCACAAGGGATAATAACCTGGACGTAATGCTACCCAATGCCAGAAGTCTAACCTGCAAAGTGCATGCAGACCAAACCCACCACAGCATGGAGAATGGTAATATTTGTTCTGTAACAGAAACCTGGGCAAGGCCCAGAAGAGCACCCTAATACTATCAGGTTATGCCTCATACCATGCTCTACAGCTCCAAAACATGGAACACATGACAATAGGAGTGTGGCTACCAGTAAATATCAAGAATAACCACACCCCCAGGTTGGTACCACTGCAAGAATCAGCATGGACTATCCATGGGCAAGTAACACTGTCTCAAACTGTGTACCTGTTTGAAGCCTGCTACAGACCCCACACACAAACCCAGATACCCCAGCCAGCCTTCCTGAAGACACTTCAGAGTATGAATGTCCCAACAAATACCAAACAAGGCACACACAAAGTATGATATAGGTGGCAATCCCTTATGTATGGAAGAAGTAATCATGGACCTAGGGACACAAGTGGATGGTAACCTGTCATGTGCCACACACATTGCCAAGGTGGCCAGGAAGACCTGCTATATTGCCAACCTTAATATGAAAGGATGCACATGTAGAGCTACAGAGGTCACTGTGCCCCCATACCCTTCCCTTATCAGGCCCATACGTGACAACTATGCCCCAGTTCGCATGTACCTTACCTTACACATGCAGCAGTCAGAAAGACCCCAAATGTACCCCACCAACAGGATAAAGGGTCCAAACATTGGACATCTGCAGCCTGGCTGAAGAAACCACAGCCCAATTCAGAAGCATACTAAGCAGTCAGAGGTGATGTATGCCTGATGTACAAGGCCATGCCCAATCCAGAATGAATGGACATGCTCCACTGCAGAAACCCCAAATCCAGCAGACACACCACAGTGAGATATCTGAACCTCTACACATAGATTAATAGGATGTGCTGGAGGGACAGATCCATAACCCAGAGGCTCAGGACACTCTGGAACAGAATCCCAGTCCATGATAGGCTGAGCTCCACACACAAACTCAACAAGAGAAATCCGTTGAAGTGCATGGGAGATAGCAGGTGTACACTGGGGGCCATCCCTGTGTCACATCTAGGAAAGTAAACCCTACGTGGGCATAATATGCACATTGCAAGGGGTGTTGAGACCCACACACAGTCTGTCCGTGCTCAAACAAGGCCAGGGCAGATAGCCTAGTATGAACCTATGAACCTATGATGATACAAATTGTGCAGGACACAAAGGATTATTACACAGCTGTCCTACCTGATAGTAGGAACCATGGTGATAATCCACAGATATGCTCTGCAGCACTCTAATATCACAAACAATACACCAAACCCACACACATTGCCAACATCCTACCTAACAGATTATTTGCAAACTCCCCACCAGCACCTAACTGCCAAATATCTATCCCAGGAGAGTGCTGGCCCCCCGACATTGCAGATGCTGAGGTAACAGCCAGCATCCACAAAGCACAGCACATAGCATCAATGGTATCAGATGGTGTCCTGGGTTGTATCCAACAAGTACTGTAAGAAGAATGGAACCGCAAATAGTATTACTGTGCACTATCAGTCCTACCACAGGATATGTACCCAAAGAGCGGTGTACAGCAACAGTGGTCCCACACCACAAAGGGGGATGCCTGAATGGATACTGCAAACTATCACCCCTCAACCCCGAATATCTAGGTTGGCAAAGTAATGGAGAGGATGATCATGGATCCCATGAATAACGAGATTGGGTACCTACAGACATTGGACCCTACCCAGTGTGGCTGTCACAGGGCAGATCCTGATCCGTACACATATCTGACTCATGTGAAACATGCACCAAGCCCAGTGATGTGGGGAATGTTGATCACACAGCCTATCTGGACCTTGCTAACCCTTCCATACAATACCCTAGTTGGCACTACAGATAAGCTCACCAGCCTAACTATAAACCCCTGTGCAAGCAGATGGGTTGCAAACCAGCTCAAGGACAGAACTGACCTGGCAGACATGCTGTAGTCATGGCAGACTGCAAACCAGATACAACTGGCATCCCACAAGGCATGGTCCTGGGATCCCTCTTGTATGCTATATATGTCACATAGGTACAGGCCAACATGGAAGGACTCTGTCTGAACAGGTTTGCAGAGGACGACAAACTGGCCACCATATCGGACCCTCCAGCTGACACAAGCAACCTACAAAAGGCACACATAGAAACACACAAGTGGTGCCACAGCCATGTCAACAAGCTAAATGCAGAATAGGGTATAGTCAACCCCTGTGGAAACACAGTACATGGCCAGAAATTACCACATAGGTGTTAACCCAGTAAGTACATCAGGAGCAATAAGAGACCTGGGGACACAAGGTGATAGATATCCTGCATGTGACAACCATGTGTCTGCAGTGGTTACAGAAACATACCATATACCCACCTAATCATGAAGGTAAGCACAGCTCGGTTAGGGTAGGTCAATGTGCCTCTCCAGTCATCCATCAGCAGCCTCACAATTGTGTACAATGGCCCTTCAGGGATGTACCATAGCAGACACCTGCAGCAACTGGAATGACCACACAAATTCCCCACCAGGAGGATCGCAGAGCTGTAACAGATGCCATGTGTCGCCTGAGTAAAGTAACTGCAGCTCCACACAGTGCCATACTGCCTGGCTGGAGGTGAACTGTGCCTGATGTATAGAGCCATGACCAACCTGGTATCAATGGACATTTGGCACCATGTAAATACTGAATGCTGGTGACCTATGCAGCTGACAGGCCTGAACCCCAGCATAGACATAAACAGGACATGCTGTACTGATTGGTCCACAACCCAGAAGCTCACTCCACTCACGACTAAACTCCCACTACAGGATATCCAGGGAGTCCCTCAGTGACTGTCATCCAGAGGAATCATGATGACTGGATGGGAGATGGCAGGTGTACCCTGGATATCACCTGTATGTCATGGGTAGACAGAGGCACAGCACACTAACCATGACATATGTCATGGCAAACACCAGTAAATGTGTGTTGAAGGACAAACACTCTTTGACTAGCATTACAAATGGACTAGGGCACATGGCCATTGTTTGTCACTGTCCACACAAGTTGTGGAATACATTAACAATGTCGGACAATCATGTACTAAGCTGTCCATATATGAACAAAATGCAACATGGTCATATCTGCACAACTGGCCCTCAACCAGTCTGGTGTGCTCACTATAAACATTACAAGCAGTGATAGGACTGAAACCGATTATACTGTCCACCACAGTGAAAGTTTTGCACCAGTACACTATACAACAATACAACTGTTTGGTCAGCAGGAAAGGATGATGACAACTGTATGCAAACTCTCCCATGGCGACCCTGCAGGCACAGCATAATGCCTGTTAGGTTCAGACACACAGCAGTTGGGCAGTAAGAACACAACCTATTGTCCAACACTCAACTGTAGATGTGATATATAGATGGCGTCCACACACAAACAGAAATGTGGTGGTCCACAGATCCAAACATAAGGAAAGGTCACACTGGGCATGCTCGCACACTTAGATAAATGAGATGTGGCAGTCAAGAAGCCATACAAACTGTGAACTGGGCATGCTCACACACTTAGGCCATGTCACAGTTTAGCAGTTGCACACACATATCTGGCATTTCTATGTGTTAACACAGGAACCTCCCACAATACAGACATCTGCCCAGTGCACACAGTGAAGTTACAACAGAGACATAAGTAAAGTACTGGATCCCACTCATATGCAAACATCTCCCACAGTACACATATTTTTTATAGAGATAGGGAAGGCTATGGCAATAAAGACCCACAAACAGTATATGAGGAACAGATACGTGCATCTGACAGATAAACATATGGCCGTAGAGTGCAATACCTGACTGTTGTCCTTAGGGAATACAGAAGGCTATCCACAGTGTATTTGGCATCTGCCTCGACAGTACAGTAGGCCACTGTGCCTGTGCAAAGTTAATGCATAGATATGCTCTCCCCCTTACTGATGGATAGTAACAGATGTACATACCGCTTCATCCATAATGATGTCAGCACACTATACATATGTCAGGAGCAGAAGTTATACCCAGTAATGTGAATAGCACACTCCGCTACTGCGTCTCTCAGTAGTGCCATAACATAGTTAGGTAGGGGTTTGAATCCTGCAAGTGCCCAGTTTGTGACTGTGTATGGGAGAGTAGTGTATGCAATTCCATGTGTATGAGAAATGTCCCTTTTGGCAACTATTACTACACAAAACATGCTGCATATTCCACTGTCTAAACACTGATGATGTCAGCACCCTATAAGTACAGCAGGAGAAAGCAATCCCCCCCAGTAATGCAAATAGTGCACTCTGCTAATGCGTCTCTCACTAGTGTCATAACATAGTTAAGTAGGGGTTTGAATCCTGCAAATGCCCAATGTGTGTGTGACTGTGTAGGGGGAGTAGTGTGTACAATTCCATGTGTATGAGAAATGTCCCTTTTGGCAACTATTATTACACAAAACATGCTGCATATTCCACTGTCTAAACACTGATGATGTCAGCACCCTATAAGTACAGCAGGAGAAAGCAATCCCCCAGTAATGCAAATAGCGCTCTCTGCTAATGCGGCTCTCACTAGTGTCATAACATAGTTAGATAGGGGTTTGAATCCTGCAAGTGCCCAGTGTGTGTGTGACTGTGTATGGGGGAGTAGTGTGTACAGTTCCATGTGTATGAGAAATGTCCCTTTTGGCAACTATTACTACACAAAACATGCTGCATATTCCACTGTCTAAACACTGATGATGTCAGCACCCTATAAGTACAGCAGGAGAAAGCAACCCTTCCAGTAATGCAAATAGTATATTCTGCTACTGCGACTCTCACAAGTGATCTAACATAGTTAGGTAGGGGTTTGTATCCTACAAATGCCATGTGTATTTTTGTCACACAGTTTGTCCATGTGTATGGGGTGTTGTTCCCAATATTGCACGACATAAATTATATCAGTAATGTCAGTGCACACATGATGTATGTGAGTGCCACCTACACATATGTACCTGTGAACTGCAAGAGTTCCCATGTCCGAAGCCTGCCTCATGTGAACACATGGAATATGCATCAGACAACTGTATGACTGGGGTGTTCTGTGCAGGGGCTGCATGTGGTATGTGACTATACAGTGTGGGTTGTAGATGGTGTCATCCTACCAGCGAGGGATACATGATTGGTCTGGAGCATATAGTCCACATGTTGGTGATGAACAGGTGCAGCATGTTGTCACCACTTGTGGGAGTGGTAACAAGTTGTTCCATAGCAATGCAGGGAATGAATGATAAGACACCTTCAGATAGGGTCTTGCAGCTAGAATAATGCTCACACTGTATGTTTGGGTAGTTGCAGTACAATCATATAATGATGTGTGTAGAGACCGTCATATTCCCAGTGTTGTCAGGAAGGCCAAGTGGGTTTCCTGGGTATGGGAGTGTGGTGTGTGCCAGGCTATGAACCTGAAGGCAGTCTAACCCACTGTGTGTTGCACATGGAGAGGCTCTGATGCTTTGTGCAGTGCCACCAACCTGGGGGTGTGTGTATCTGAGGTGCCTTTGGATACATCCCCCCTGTTCTATTTTGGTGCATGTGTAGGGGATGACAAGCATGGTATCAGGAATGACCTGGCACTGATGGTGTGCACCTGGGAGCCTTGTACCAGGAGTCTGTTACTGCATGGATATTGCTGTACCCCATGCTAAGGACAGTTTCCACTGCATGCATCTTGAGGTTTACACTGCTGCTGTTGAGTAGCATTGCTATTAGTGTCCCATCCCGTGTGATACCTGTGTAGGTGGCTATGTAATGTCAGCCTTGCATACAAAAGCAGTATGTGTGTAGCAACAGCCTCTGCCAATATACAACGGCCCATGGGTGACAGGTGCAAGCTGTCCCAAGCAAAGCAATGTGGCATGTCCAGCATGTAATCCCACACTGACAGGCATTGGATCCCCTTTGGATGTCACTGAAAGATACGTTAAGTGCAGAAACTGATGATCCTGTCTACATATTGTGGCAGCATTCATGGTGAGGGTGAGATGCTACCCAAAGCCAGGGTCATACCAGCCTGTGCCACAACCTCAGAGAGCCCCTCCATGTCCCCTAACATGTAGTCCAGGGAGGTGCGTCAGAGGTCATATACACTGGCACAGACAATGACTGAGTCATACTGCTACATGCCTTGGAGTGACTGCTTTGCTTGTGTTATGTGGTGGATCATAGTGCCCGACGGGCAGCTCAGCATGACCGTCACCTTGTTCAGCCTGGGAGCAGGACCACCGTGTACGTGTCAATAGAGGTACCTCATACAACCGTAGCAAGTGTGTTGTCTAGCCATATGGCCTGACTCTGTTTGGCACACAGGCTTTGTGAGCTATGTGTTGCATGTGCTCTGCTCTGGCGTAATGTTTGCTTGTGTGTCTGCTTTGCAGGTGTCAGCTGCTCAGGCAGGATGCTATTCTGAGAGCACAATAATGTACCTGTTTGTGTCTGTGTTTGGATTGTGGTCGTGGCAGGTCTATGGGAGACTGGTACTGTATTCACTGTAGTATCCCACTCCACCTGACAGGGAATACCAGTGCTGTGTAAACAGAGCTTTGCCCCCAGTTTGCCTATGTGGTTGCATCTCTTACATGTGTTGTACATGTATGGGAAGGGGAGAGGGTCGTCTGTGTACATGAGGCAGCTGTAACATTGCCACATGACTCACAGATTCACTAACTGGACCTGAGAGTAGATCAATAGGTGACCGTTGCACATGCTACCATAGCATTGTGACTCCCATACTAAGTAACGACACATAGGGCCAATGGGGAACAAGGTACTCAAGTAGACTATGTGAGGGTGTAGTGCTCCTGAATTGTTAGTGCTGGCATATATGAATCCTGTCTTGAGCAAATGTGAGGTAAGTCATATGCAATGTGTTACAGGCAAGCTACATGCAAACAGGACAAACAGTGACGTTCTGTCAAGTGACACATAGACATCAGTACAGTAAGCAACATATATGTCACTAGGGATCCACAGAGGCACTGTATATCTGCACTGCAGGTGGAATCAGTGTTTCAGGAACATAACAGGCAAACATGCATACAAATAAAGCTACAGTCAGCAGGCCTGTATGTAGACTATGCTACAACAAACAAGGTGTACGACTTCCAGTATGTAACAGTGCATATATGCAGGCACTCTAAGCCAGTACCCAGACATTCCCAGGTCAGACGGACTGGGTCCAGCCGCAACCCCCACAAGTGTATAGACCATGTACCTTTGTAATGTTGAATAACTGGCCTGATACCCAAGTGTTCATACCTGTAATAATACACATGTCAAATAACAGACACTGAGCCCTCACTCAGCAGTTCCAGACTTAGTATGATGTATGCTACCTGTCCTGGCACCACAGTATCCTTGACATGTATGGACACTCTCCCTCCTGTCATAGTTAGTTCTGTGTTTTGGTGCTGTTATACATGGTATGAGGTGTGACCTTGTAGTGCTAGTGTGCTCTTGTGAGCCCTGAACCTGTTGTGTTGTACTGCACAGATATCAACATCCTGAAACATCTGCATTGCAGAGTCGTGTGTGGACAGCATGCAACTCTCAGTTGACATGGCCATAATTGAGTATCGATATGTACATTGTTGTATCCCCTGTGCTACCTATGTAGATGGCCATCCCTTCACAGCCTCACCACCAGTATGCAAAGATGTGCAGACAGAACACTGTGGTAATTTGGGTGTACAAAACAATACAATGACATTCATACTGTAACTGCATCAGGCATGCTGGTATATACCCACAATGCTATAATTACACTGTACTGTTGTCAACATCATACTATTACAATATGTCTATGTAGTCACCCTGTGCATCAGCACCATGTTAACCTGTTCCTGCACCAATTTTACAGATTGCGGGAGGTGGCACAGTTTCATCATATGCACAGGGTGTGTACCTGGTATGCCTGAGTCTGCCACTGATACAACCAATTGGCATGTCTGTGTGTGTGTGTGTGTGTGTGTGTGTGTGCTGGTGAGGGACAGCAGTACAAGATGGGGCAATGTTGATGCAGTGTGTGCATGTATGCGGTAGCCCTAGGTGTTATCACTTTGCATGTGTGTAGGAATGCACACAGTCCCACCTCATGGCTGCCATATACAGGTGTTTGTGGACAGCCACAGACTGTACCTGCCAGGACATACAGATCACTGTCTGTGGCCACGGACACGGTACCTGTGCCTGGCATGGGTGCTACGGACCGTATCAGGTACCAAGCCAGACTGGGTACTGTCATCAGAAGCAGGTGTTTGTTGACTGGAGACAGGTCCCTGTTGGGACTGTCCAGTGCCATGTGCATGTGGTCTCCTGGGGCGGTCCAATGACAGCACAGACCAAGCATTGCTGGGGCTGTTGCTCGCACTATGTGAATGGCCGCGGCCCTGTTGTCGTCCACGACGGCTGCCAGCTAATGTGTCCCCCCAACGTCTGTCAATGACCTCGGTGAAGTTGCGGATGGCAGCCGCAACATCACGCATACTGTCACTCATGGCTGTGCGACATGCTCTCAGCTCCCTCAGACCCTGTCTGGTGTACCATTCCATACATGACTGTGCCTGCATTACAGCCCGAAACATAGCTGGGGTTGAAAGACCTCTGTGGGCACGTCTGACAGGGGCGGTACGCCCATGGATGCTCCCACAAGAACCCATGGACATCTGCCTGTGTGGTACCGTGTCAGAGCCCTGGCCATGGCTGCAGTGTGGGGATGCATGTGCCACTGGTACCACATTACCCTGGTCAATGCCCACTGTATCCTGTCCATCACCTAGGGACATTGGTGACAAAGGATGTAGTGGCAGGATGACTGTGCGCATTGATGGGGTCGACAGCTGTGTAGTGTCAATTGGCTGACCAATGACGGACTCTGGCACACCTACCTGTGCCATTACACAAGTATCATCATCACTATCCACAGCAGCTGATTCAGGTTCCCTGCTGCATGACACCAGAGCAGCACCAGAACCTGTGGGAGTAAGACAGGAAACACAGTTTACAATGTGTACACAATGCCACCACTGATGCACACATGCGCACATGAACACATGGGCACATGCACACATGCACACATGGGCACATGCACACATGCACACATGCACACATGGGCACATGCACACATGGGCACATGCACACATGCGCACATGGGCACATGCACACATGCACACATGCACACATGCACACACCTCAGTATATGAGATATCAACCCACAGACACAAACACACCTGCAATCAAACACATAGCACTACTGATTCAGCCTATTATTATTATTAGTATACAGAGTAGTGAAGGTAATGGTATTACACACTCACCAGCATGGATAGGCTGCCTTGCTGTTACACCAGAGGGACCTGCGGAAAAGAGACATTTATCGTCAGTGGGCACAACTGTGCCATTGATACTGTGGGCATGATACAGTTCAGTAGTGCAACAGTTAGCTTCCACAGGTGTACTGCAGATAATGAGGTTATCACTAATGCACAATAATTACCAAGATTACAGCTACAAATCGAGGACACACCCCACACATGCATAACCTAACAATGTACAGAATGGTTACTATACACATGGCATGTTACCTGCACGCTCTGTGTCCTACTGCTGTGTGGCTCCAGCCTCCATCATTACACATGTATGCTGTTGTTGTTGCTGCTGTGCTGGAGCCACAACACTCAGCAGTAGTCCCTCCATTCTGGTGAGGGGGGATGTCTAGCCACCCCACCACCTGTGGCAAGCTGCTGCCTGTGGATATCCAACGCACGCCGACGGACATTTCTAATTAAATCACTGCAGTGATGGCGTACCTGCTCATATGTCCGGTTATGTGTGCCTATGTCATTTACCCGACGGACCAGGTCTTGCCACAGTGCAGCCCTCTCCTGCTGGTTCTGTCTGGTGCAGGAAAAAGAGTACAGCAAAATCCCGCACCAGGCTCTGGTGTATCTCCTCCTCCTCTGCAGCAGAGTAGACTGGGTTCCGCTGGTGAACCATGGCCCTGAAAAGGAGAAGGGAAATATGTCAGCAATATCTGTCAGCAGACTATAGCACACATAATACACATTATACTTGACTGCAGTGATATAACTTAGGCACCATATATAGCATCTGTCTGTCTATTGGGGGACACACATGTACATGACCAGATATCAGTGCTCATCCGACAACTGTGCAACAGTACCTGGCACACTCCATACAACAGACTAGTATACTGCAGCAGTCAACGCACTGTTTCAGGTACAATACACAACCTCACAATGGGGGTTTGAATCAAGGTACTGTATGGGGAACATTATCAGCCCATGCACTGCACACAATGCACGTTACATATTTCACTGGTAATGCACACTACTCTTACTTGCCATAACCCTACCTACACCAAAGTGATATACAGGGTAACACAGCACAACATATGGCAATGTAGTATGTGTTGATCGCAATACCCCACACACCTGTCTCTGGCCTCACACCAAGTACACACACTACCATGACAGACAGACAGTCATGGTGAGCAATCACACCAGTACACAACATGCACCCAGTCACTAGCACACTCATTCCACCTCACATATTCCATTTGCAATGTGTTAATGGGTGCGCAATGTGTCCTAGGTAGGTAGTGTGCTTTTGGCCCTGGGCCTACAGCAGCATACTGTTATGCTACCCTGCCCCTTGTGACACATGTGTTATGATCATACCTGCTGCTTACAAACAGTTAAACAGGGTGACTCATATGGCATATTACCTATCAGCATAACATTCAGCAGGGGCATGTCTGACATCTACTCATGGGGAGCCTTGCTTCTTAATTCTGTGTGGTCTACTACAGGGTATGTCATATCTGTGGGTAGGGTCCCGTACCTTCACCATGTGCACTATACTGCAGTGACAAGGATGACAGACATAGGTAATTTGTGTTGTGGATGTTGGAGGTGTTACCATGGTTGGGAGACAAGTGTCATGGGTGTGACCGAACTATGTATATCCAGCAGTGGTAACCTCTATGTAGGTAGTCTGTGTGCGCTCTGTGGTATTTGAGTGCATTGACACAGTTACTTGCATATGTCTGTGTCCTTCACCATACCTGTAGCTGTCATGGGAGGTACATATCGTGTAGGACATTGTGGGGTGTGGAGGGGTGCAGTGACCTACATGTCCATATCTGACACACCATGTCCGCTGACACATTCCATGTACAGGTATTACAGGACTAGTGTGCCACTGTGTATATCGATGTGGAGCCTATTGTACACTTGTTGACCCTGTTCCCCCCTGACACATGCAGTGGTGGGCAGGCATGTACATATGTGGTGGTTACTGGTGTCAGTGTTTTTGAATGGGGTATGGTACTCCAGTATCCACACTGGTGTTCACTCCATGCCTGTGAAACCAGGCACCTGTAGCAAGACATCTGCACACATGTGCCTCACACAGTCTATATATGTATATATATATATATATATATATATATATATATATATATATATATATATATGTATATATATGTATTGATATATTTATATCTGTATATCTATATATATCTGTTTGTATATATGTTTATATAATATGTATATATAGATGTAGATATATACATATAGATGTGGGGAGAGAGGGAGAGAGTGAGAGAGACACAGGGTGAGTGTGAGTGTGAGGGGGTGGGACAGAGAGTGAGAGATAATCATATACAGACATATCTGTTGTCAGTCAGATCTATCTATATATGTATAAGTCTCTACAGATATCTATATATGTATGTGTGTATTACATATATCTGTACTTACATATTCTACCAATCTCGATGTCTGTGCAGTAATTGAGAACCTGGTTCAAGGCTCCTGAGAGAACACCAGCGGTACCAGGCTATACACCGTATCATGTGTTTTGGCCCCAGGACTCGGGACAAAACAAAAAGGAGGGGGTGTGTCCATATTCATGGAGGACACACACACCTCCAGGTTAGTGGCAACACATGAAGCATCACAGACCATCCAGGTGCAGATAACCGTAGGCAAACCTGCTATACAACTGGTAGCATGTTACAGACCACCCTCCCAATCTCAGGGACCACAGTCAGCCTTCCTGTAAACATTGGAGGATATGAATGTCCCACCACACACCATCATATTGGGACAATGCGACTACCCTGACATACACTGGGTGCATTATTCTACCCCAAACACCCTAGCCCAAAGGTTCCCGGAATTCACTATGTCAAATGCAGTGGAACAGCTAATCACCTCTCCCACAACAGGGGATAATATACTAGACCTGATCATCACAAACATGGGGACAATGTGCTACACACTGGAAGTATACCCCTCACTAGTCACATCTGACCACAGACTAATCCCCCTGGATATACATATCCCACCTCCCCCACAACACAAAAGACTACAGTGGGGAACCTCTCACATGCCGACTTTACACGTCTTATAACTGAGTTGGTATCCTTAATGCCCACTGGGCCAGTGTAATCCACTTTCCACAATGCAGACACCCTCACATATGCTTCTACAGACATCTCCAAGAATGCATGGATCATGCAATCACAAATGGAACCATGACCCTCTCCACCAAGGGCAGGCATCCTGTCTGGTGGACCCAAGCATTGAACAAATTGTATAATAACAGATGGTAGCTACTGCACGGCAGAGCATACTTCCATAGAGCTATGGCATCTCTGATCAGCAGTAGTAGAAAGATAAGTTTTGTCGTACAAACATGCAAGGCCAACAATGAGAGGGACATCGCTATGGTCACTACAGATAACCACAAGGCCTTCCTCTGCTATGTTACACACCTGGGTGGGAACCCTCAGTTGTGTTCACAGTTAGTTCACAGTGACATACGCTACACTGAACACACAGATAATGCCAACAGTCTGGCAGGCAGGTTCAGTGCAGGTTTCTCCACTCCCTCACCTACACATGTGGAATTACTTATCCCAGCTGACTGTAACCTCCCTATCATCTCAGATGTCCAGCTGGGAACCACCCTCAGTGGAGCTGTAAGCACAGCATCAATGGGACCCAACGGTATTGCAGGTTGCATGCTACGTGAACTGCAACAGGAGCTACACATGCACATTACATGCTATTCAGCCGTAGCCTTACTACATCATATGTACCTGGACACTGGCATACAGCAACAGTAGTCCCACTCCACACAGGAGACACCTCTACAGACCCTGGTAACTACCGCCCCATAAGCTTAACCAGCCTGATCTGCAATACTATGGAAAGGATCATTATGGTACCCATACACAGATATATTGGGGACTTAGACACTTGATCCCACCCGGTTTGGCTTTGTAGAGGGCAGATCCTGCCTTATGAACCTGGTTGACCTTTACAAATCAGTCACTACAGCCATTGCTGAGGGCATAGCGGTCCATACAGCCTACCTGGACTTGCCTACAGCATTCGACACAATACCACACTCTGCCATCATAGATATGATCAACAGCTGACATGTAAATCCATATGTCACATGATGGGTTGCAAATCAGCTAACGGATAGAAACCCTATAGTCAACCTCACTGGTGCCATGTCAGACTCAGAGCCAGTCACATGTGGTGTCCCACAGGGCTCTATCCTGGGACTGCTCATGTTCGGCATATCATTCTCAGATGTGGAAGCAGACATGGGAGGGTAGTGGCTGACAATGTTCAAAGATGACTGCATACTAGGCGCCATAGGCGATACACCTGCTGACACATACATCCTACTGACAGGCCTCACAGACACCAACAACTGGGGGCGGAGTCATGGCCTGACACTGCATGCCACGTAATGTATACTCATACCCATTTGGACGGACAAGGTACCTACATATTATCACATAGACAATAACCCACTGAGTACAGACAAAGTAATCGGAGACCTGGTGACACTGTGCAATGCTGATCTCTCATTTGACACCCACGTTGCCAAAGTGGTTGGATGGACTTCCTAACTTGCCCACCTTATCATGAAGGGATTCACATCCACATCAAAAGGGGTCATTGTACCCCTATACTCCTCCCTTATTAGGCCCATGACTGTGTACTATGCCCCATTTGGTATGTACCTCACCTGGCACTTGCAACAGCTAGGGGGACCCCATGAGTACATCACCAGGAGGATCAAGGGTCTGCAACAACTGTCATATGCTGCCAGACTAACGTAACTCATGCTCTATTCCATAGCATACTGCCTACATAGGGGTGATCTGTGCCTGATGTAGTAGGCCATGTCCAATCTGGTAGTGATGGACATGTTCCACCTCATACAATCCAAATCCATCAGAAGCACGACAGCTACGGATTTAAACCTCAGCACACATATGAATAGGACATACTGTAGGGACAGATCCATCACTAAGAGACTTCCCATACTGTGGAACAGGATCCCAGTTCATGTTAGGCAGAGACCCTCACTGACACTCTTCATGTGCATTCTTGACAAGTGGATGGGAGATCATAGGTTTACAGCAGGGGTCTTCTCTGTGTCACTACTAGACAGAGGCGCAAGTTTCTAAATCTATTCTATACACTGTCTGCAGATAGCCTAGTACTAAACTATGCCACTGTGAAACTATATCTGTCTATGTATTTCTACATCCCTCTCTATCTATGTATACACATATGCATATTATATATATATATATATATATATATATATATATATATATATATATCTATACATACATATCTCGATATACATACGTATATACATGTTTATATATATATATATATATATATATATATACTCCTTTTTAGTTCCACATATGTATACACACAGTAACGTACTGCTGAACACCCACTACTGTACCACCTACTTGTACATTGCACTACAACCTACATTGCTATGTGCACATAGCTACCATCACATACATATGTATGTGGAGCCTTCAGTGACAGTTTCAGTATGTCCCCGTCCCTATGCATATCCTTATATACATAGATACAGACCAATAACACATCTGGAGGGTTCACAGTATGTAGAGTATTATAGTAGTACTTTACATTATCTGTGTTTGTTGCAGCTGTTTGTGTAGGCTTGCAGTTGCTTGGCCTGCTGTCAGCCTCTTTGCTTTGTTGTTTCAGGTTTTTTATTTCTTTCTCTTTCTTTTTTTTTTTTTTTTGTTTTTTCTCTCTCTCTCCCTCTCTCTCTCTACCTCCAGCGGGTGCAATGACATGTGCATGTGTGGACTGGGAGTACAGGATGCTTTTGTAGGTATCTGCACATGTCCATGTGATGGCCTCTGCACCAATTGTTAGCCAACATTTACTAATTGCATGCAGCCTGTTGTGTAGTGATTGCAGTTCTCACTGTGATTACAGGCCTGTGCTATAAAAAGGTCTGTTAGGTAGGAGTAGCCCTTTCTGATTATCAGGGTGGGGACCATGCTGGTTTGCTGTGGACACTGTTCTGTGAGTGTAAGGGTTGGTATGTCTCTCATATTTCAGGCTGTTTTGTAGACACTGCAATGCATGTTGTTCTGTAAGCTGAGTATTCCTTCCTCCAGTGTCCTGTTCTCCGTGTGTATGTAAACTGACACCTATGACTAGTACTACTGTGTATATGGGTGTGTGTGCTTATCTGTGGGGATTGTGGTGTAACTGGTATATAGCAGTGGCTCTTGCAATCTGTTGCTATGGCTTCAATATTTGGTTTTTACATTCACTCCTTGTATGCCTGCTAGGTGTCTTTCCTGTTATGTGTTGCTATGGCTTTCCTATTTTCCATTTACATTCATAGCTTGTAATGCTTGCTAAATCTGTTTGGCCAGCAATTCCCTATGTGTTTGTTGTGGTAGGGTGTTACTGCATGCAGTATGGTCTGGCCATGGTGTGGGCCTTGACACTTACAGGGGTATTTGATCATGCTGCTGAGCAGGCCTCAGATACTCTCCGGTGTATCTTTTATCAGCCTCATGGAATGGTACATAGCAGCGGGTTACTCCAGTGGCATATTCTGATACTCTGCAGTTGTGACTGTGGGTTATTTCAAGCATATGTATTAGTACACCATTTGTGCCATGCAGGTGGTGCATACCTTCAGTCAGTCATAGTTACCATTGCATGTGTAGTTACACCTTTCTGCCTACTGTTAGTACATTTGGCAGGGTGTCAGTGGGGCACAGTTGACATTTGTTTTCACATCAGGGACATCCCTGTAACTCAGTCACAGTTGCTATGTCTGAACTCTTAACTATTCAACTATGGCAGTGTTTATCCTGCTCTGAGTATGTGTGTGGCTTGCCAGATGCTACTGTGACATTATTACCTAGTAGCTACCAACTAGCATGACCGTTTCTCAGCACACAGTACTATTTTACAAATCCACTGATTTGACAGTAAATATACATAACATGCTTTGTGTACTAGACTTGTATATTCCCTTTACATTAATTCCTACTATTTTATGATATATTTCTTTCAGCACAATGTTCTTGTATAGCACCCATGGCTTAGTGGTAAGTCATGCAGACTAGTGTTTCCAAGGTCCTGGGTTCGAGACTGAGGGAGGTATTTTATTTTGCTGCTGAGAAAACTACAGGCCTTGTCATTCAGAGTGACTAAGGCACTTTTAAGCAGTTGTAAGTGGGTTAGCGCTGGTTTGCGCAGAGGTCACACATGCGCACTGCCGCTTAGCTTCGTGCACACACGCTTAGCTAAGCACACAGAAGCGCAATCCCGCTTACTACTGCTTAAAAGTGCTTACTCTTGCGCACACCCGCGCTATTTTCTTTGAAAGAAAAGAAAATGGGGAGATAGGAAAGTGGTGAAAAAGGGGTTACAAAGAGGGTAGGACAGTAGGGAAACAAGCTCGGGTTTTGCAGGAGGGATGTAGGAAAGGCCCATAGCTGCCCATTTCTTCGTCAGCAACAGCTGTGCATATGTTTGTAATTTGGTGTGCAATTTGAAACCTTCCACCCCTGAGAGAGGTGTAAGGACAACAATAATACTTGTTGTACAGCCAATTGTAATTGACAGTTTACATGTCCAGCAGACATGTGTGCAAAATGGGCAGCTATGTATGGGGCGTAATTTTTTTGTGGGTACAGAGTGCCCTTTTTTTTTTTTCAGGTGACAGTGGTATGTCAGGTACAGGAAGTCGGTATAGCTGGGGAGGTAGGTTGGGGAGGTTAACAGACAAGACAAACAAGACGCATACATGTATGACACATGTGGGGGGGGTTACACAATTGACGAGGATGGAAGTTTGGATATCTCGAGCCCATGAGCCCACAGATGGCAACAGTGGAACTGAGATCCCCACCCATGGGCAGTTGCCACTGTGCCTTCACTGCCCAGGATGGGGCTGTGCTGGGGGCTGTGTAGGCTGGGCAGCAGGCACGCCCATGAGTTGTGCCACCCATGCCTCAAGCTGGCATAGGGGCCCAAGCACAGCGTGCCGGATCTCCCTACACACCACAGTCCGGACACTACGGAGGGTGAGTGGATGTTCTCCTCCGGCCACGCTTGCAGAGGGGGGACAAGCCCCATCCCCTGCAGCGCTTCCACCCACAGGTGGCACAGGGCCACGGGAGGAGGGTCCAGCTTGGGCACTACTGCCAGGTGCACTCTCCAGCTGAGGTGGGAGAGGTGGGTCCGCTGGAACCCGTCTTCCCTGTCATCCTATGTTTTGCATTATGTTATGACAGCTTGGGTTAGTAACATACAATACCATTCACAATTAGTTGTAACAGCATGCATTAGTATTCCCATTAACCAAACACCCATAAATTCAAGCCATTGAACAGCAAGCATAACACATGCATAATTTGAACAGCAATCCACAATCCAAAAAACATGCAGTGTTGATTGATGGCAACAGGCCATCAGGTTTGGATGTATGAACAGGGCAGATGCATCAACATACATGCAAATATGTATGAACCAACAGGACAAATATCCAGGGGTGTTAATTGTGAATGCACATACCCATTTCACGTGGAATGGATTATTTGTGGTTATAGGGTAGGGTGAAGAAATATTTAATTAACAACTTCAAATACCTATACATATGCTGTACATTTCTACTAGCTGCAGATATATACACACTACAGGTCTGCCTACAGTTTCCTATGTGATAACTACTTCAGGTTGGTGATAGGAATGTTACTGCTACATCAATATACATTTCATGTTTATTCATACACATTCATATCTGGCTCTGTTCAGCTAGATCATTTTGCTACATTTGCTTTATATGGCTATAGACAACTGTGGATGTTTGGTATTTCAGACAACCATACTACCTGCATATTGCAGACTGAGAGCAACATATCCATAGTTTGGGACACACATTCCAGCTTCAGTACTGTTTTCAACACATGTTGCTGTTTGGTTCTGCCTGTCACATTCATTTCATTCTGTACTGACTGCAGTATACTTTATTCAGGAGTTATTACTACTTTATTGGTGGATTCATACCTCTTTCTCACACTCTCTCACTTGTTTTATTTTTACAATTCAGGATGGTACTTAATTCTAGGCTTTATTGACATGTTTTACCTTTAGTTATAACAATCCTTTCCAACAGTCTCACTTATGTCATGTTTCAAAATTTCAACAGGGATATATTTCACACGTGTTTTACTCAGCTTCTGCAGCTGTACTTTTCAGCCTGCTGTCGGTTATGTACTATTATATTACAGGTGGGAAATCTTTATTTCAGACTTGTTTCATTTTTATGTTTGGATTACAGGCTGCATCACACTTTTGTAATCAAGCAATACTTGCAAACTCTCTTACACTGTTACTTGCACATTTTATTAATTAGTGACTACACTGCACTCTTTTGCTAACTGTCATACTTATATATTTATTTACAGTTACAGGGAGAGAATTACTGACCTGCCTGGTGGCGCAACTGCACCAGCCTATCGCCATAGGCTCGACGGTTCGCAGAACGGACACCTGCAGCTGTAATATAAATGAAGTAATATTGGAATACACATCTCCATAATATCAGCTAGGTTAATTTCTTACATAAATAATTACATGTAACTTACTCATTAGTGGGGCGTTGGGCATTTGCCTGGCCTCCTGGATCCAACGGTTCAGTTGGTCCAGCTTCCGTCTCTTCAGGTCCGCATGGTGGTGACAGACCTGCTCACCAGTCCTTGGTATTCCTGTGGCACTGGTGAGATCATGTGCCAACCGGTCCCACGCCTCAGCCCTATATGCTCCCCACAGGACCTGGCCCTGCATGAGTTGGGCCTCATGATTATGGACGAGGAGCCAAACCATATATTTGGACTCCTCAACACCCCACCTCTGTGCTCGGAAGCAACTACACTCTCCTACACCTGACATCCTGGCTGCAAGTCGGTTCCACAATCGGTTATGCTGTGTATTCCCGCCTATGGGGCTTATATATGCCATTTTTCCCGCACTTATCTGTGATTGGCCATTTTGGAATTGTATCAGCTTCACAAAACCTGCTTTGTCATGCTCCTCTTTCTATTCATTCCTATATATATGCTATTACTGCATTTCTAAGTGCAACTGTCATGGCTTAGTGGTTCAGTACTTTGACTGTGGTGCATGGTATCCTGGGTTCTAATCTGGCCATTGCTTTTTATATTTTATGACTGTCTACACAGGCTAGGAGGTGTGTCTGTGTAAAGGCAGTTTTGATACAGCTTGCTCAACATTGCCCGTCGGTTAGCTTGTTGGCGCGGTGCGCCGCACCGCGCAAACGGATCATGCTGGTTTACGCGTGGTTTGGCTGTCAGCACGCATATTACGCTCAACTCAGCTACAGGCACACAATTTCAGCG
This sequence comes from Protopterus annectens, assembly GCF_019279795.1. Taxonomy (NCBI): domain Eukaryota; kingdom Metazoa; phylum Chordata; order Ceratodontiformes; family Protopteridae; genus Protopterus; species Protopterus annectens. The sequence goes on along the minus strand of NC_056745.1, from coordinate 634,110,798 downwards.
TGTTAAAATGCTGCTCAACCCTGGGCACTCATTTTACACCTATTAAACCACTTCTCACCTACGGGCACTCATTTTACACCTGTTGTAACACTGCTCACCTACGGGCAATCATTTTACACCTGTTAAAACACTGCTCACCTACAGGCAGATATCCTCAACTTGTTACACTGTAGCTCAGCTATAGGCACATCTGACATTTTTTTTTTTATCTCACATTTCTTCAAAATACATGGCCCATTTCATTACATTTTACATGAAATATAATTTTATATATGTACATATATGTCAGGGAATTGTTTCGTGCTTATTTTACTAAAAATAAAAATTGATGTTGTGGGGGCTCGAACCATGACTGCCTCCTCTTCAGCCAACGTCTCTACCACTACGCTATTGCTTCTTGGCTTACTTTGCATATTCAGTTCTTATATGCTTTTCCACTGACTGCTAACTGTGGCTAAGCGCTGGGCACGCCCGAGCTAACGAGCGCACTCACGGGCAAACATCTTTACAACTTATAAAAAAAAATATAAGATGTTCATTTATACATTTTATGTTCATAGTCTGTGGGGGGCATGTGTTGTGTTGTGTTTATTCACATTTACATGGACTCTGTCGTGGGCGTTTACTTTCGGGACTTTTACTCTTCTGGGGGCGTGTCCATTTGCAGGGCTCACCTTACGGACATGCCCCTTACTGTCTTACACGGACCGTGTTAGCCTTGCATGACATGCTGACGTCACACCGTTTAACTGCAGCCTACGTGTAAGCCTTGTAACTCTTACACGGAGGCTTCGTTAATCCTGCCCCATGTATTATTCAGCATTCAACATTACATAATTAATTGCCTTTCTGTGACGAATTTCAGTAAAACAAACAGTATGTTGATGGTCTTCTTTTCACTATAATTCATATTTCTGCAATGAAGTATTATCCATTTAAGGAACAAAATTTATTTAGCAGATTAAAGATTATATCTGGCAGGATTGAGTTATTATATTACAATGTTGCTGTTGTAACTGCATGCAATGTTATAACACACCTTTAAAATGAAAAAGCCTGAAACCATAATTTCTAAGAATACACTTTTTCTAAAACTAAAAACTTGTTCATAGGTTCATAGGTGTTTACTAGGCTAACGACCACAAGGGCCTTTTTAAGCCTAGCCATGCATCCCAAATCTCTGACAATTTCTGATACCCTTGATAAGTGCAAGCATGAGCCTGGGAGATGAACCATTTTCAAGTTACCTGTTTGCATTAGAGACATAGGTGCCAAACCAGGGATGAATTTCTGGTTTCCCATCCAATTGTCCAAGTTGCACTTAAATTGGGTTAGGGAAGAAGTCTGCATCACATGGTTAGGGAGCCTGTTCCATAGACAGGGTAGTCTCTGGGATGCATACCTATCTCTCCAGCAGGTCCTATTTCTATCACAGGCAAGGTTTAAGTCTTCAGAATTTGTAATTCTGGTACTCTTTATTTTGTGGATATGTAGGAGGGCCATCAGAGTAGGGTCTGACAATGGTCTGTATGCCAGGCATAGCTCTCCCCTCAAAAGCCTGTAGGAGATAGAATACAGGAATAGGGCCTTGAGGTAGTCTGCATAGGACATATTACTTATGCCCTGTATTCTTTTAATGAGGAACCTCTGTGGATGTTCCAGTTGTTGGATATGCCTGGTAAGGTACATACCAAAGGGTGCACTGTACTCAGTGATAGGTCTGATGGATGCCAAATACAGTGGGACAATGACTTCCTTGGACTTAGATGCCGTACCTTTGCTTATATGTTCTGCAACATAGAATGATTTCCTCACCACTGTAGACACGTGATGATCAAAGGCTAGATTACTATGTGTGTCCCTAAGTCCCTGACTATTAGGTCAACTGTAAGGGGTGTGTTGTCAATATGATAGTTACCAGGCATGGATGAATTCCCAAAAGATACTGTTATGCATTTCTTGGCATTTAGTTTTAGTCCATTCTCTGACACCAGTTATTTGTCTGTGTCAGCCCCTCCTGGAGAACATTTGTGTCAGTGTGAGATTCAATGACACCTCCTAATTTGCAATCATCTGCAAATTTAGTTAGCCAGAGACCACTGACAATGGCCTTGACTTCTGAGAAGTTAATGCCAAAAAGGAGTCTCCAAGGACTGATCCCCGAGGGACTCCACTTGTGACTGGCCTCTTTGTAGAGTTGGACTCCCCAATTCTAACTTCCTGGGTCCTGTCTGTGAGCCAGTTGGCTATCCACTGGGTGACATACGAGTTTGTACCTAACCTCTTGTGTTTGTCAACAATGCCCAAGTGGGGAATTGTGTCAAATGCCTTGGCCAGGTCAAGGTAGGCAGTGTGAACAATGTTGCCCTCATTCATTGCTTTGGTGACCTTTTGAAAGAAGTCCACTGGGTTTGTTAGGCATGATCTGCCCTTAACTAAACCAAACTGGGTTGGGTCCTGTGTCTGGAGGTTTACTATATATCTATTGATCATCTCCATGATAATTCTTTCCATGGCTTTACATATAAGACTAGTGAGACTTATGGGTCTGTAGTTTCCAGGGTGTGTAGCTGCCCCCCTTTGTGCAAAGGGATGACTGTTGTCTTTCTCCATTCATGAGGCATGAAGCCTGTTAAACAGTAATTCCAGAGGCCCTAATATGTCATGTTTCATGCTATTTAGAAGTCATCCTGGGATATTTTCTGGGCCCATTGATGCAGTGTTCTTGGTCTTAGAGAGAGCATTAAGATCTGTTCCCTAGTGATAGTAGGGGGAGTTATATTTGATGATATTTTCTGAGGGAAAGTTGAGGGGGAAAAGGTGTAAAGTTGGAGCTGAATTTATCAGCCAGGAGGTTTGCTATATCTTCTGGCTCAATATAGGTGGCTCCATTTACAATGAGCTCTGCACACAATTGTCTATTGTCTATATAGCTAAATAATGCTTTGTGGTTGTCCTTGGCCTGAAAGGCCTAACCTACCTCAAATTTGGTTTTGATATACTTTATTTGTCTTCTGAGGTGTTTGTTTAGTTTGATGAGAGTGTTTTTATCCTTCTGGGTGCTGCACCTCCTACTTTTTGCCATGATTTTCTTCCCCTTGTTATACACCCAGCTGCTTTTGTGATTCCACCAGGGTGGCTTGTTTTTTGTGTTAATTCTGTTCTTCTTCCTGGTGGGTACAGCTGCCTCTATGCAGCTATTAACATGCTTGTACAGGGTTTCTCTAAACAGTTCTACATAGGCAGAAGTGTTCTCAGGGTTTATAGAGGCTTGAAATTTTGCCAAGTTTTCACGTAATAGCAGAAGGTTAGCCTTAGTATAGTTCCTGAATATTCCTGGTTGAGCTGAGGGTCCAGGTTTTATTTTTACTCCAAAGGAGACCATTTCATGGTCTGACCTTATCAGGGAAGGTATTGCAGTAGGGTGTGTGCAGCACTCTCCCATATTAGTGAGGACCAGATCCAGTATGGTTGCATCCCTGGTTGATGCATTGACTATCTGGTCCAGGGAGTTTGTGTTTACAAAATCCAGGAATCTCTGTGCATGTACGTTTGATGTCATATAGGATTCCCTGTTAATAGTGTGGTAATTAAAGTCACCCATGAATATGGTATTGGGTTGGATGTTTAGTGTTTCTAATAAGTTTAAATACATGGTATGTGTTTCCTGGGTCATAGAGGGGGACATATAGCCTGCAAGGAAGTGGTAATGGATTTTACCTATGGTGATTTGAACATGGAGCAGCTCAAGTGCATTGTCCTGTTTGACCAGCCTTAAAGTATATTTATTTTGGATGTAAATAAAGACACCTCCACCTTTTTTCCCTGCCTGTGAAGGAGCTGGTCTAAATGTGTGGAAGGCATTATAACCTTGCACTGCTGGTGTGTTGTCTGCGGCTTTAAACCATGTCTCAGAGACCACACAGACATAAGCATTCTGTAGTGTAAAGAGAGCTTCCAGGGAGTGGAGTTTTTTGTTTAGGCTCCTAGCATTGAGCAGTAATACCTTTAGAATTTCTTGGTTTTGATTTGCTATGTCGGATGTACTTTCAGTTTGGCATTGCCTAAAAAAGGCACTATGGGAGAAGACAATGTTTTAGCTAATATTCAAAAACCTTGAGGGGAGAGGTGCAGACCATCCCTGGCAAAGCAGTGTGGTCTGTTGACCATCTCCTTCCATGCTGACAAATATTGCACCCCTTAGAATGACACCAGAAACTAAGCCAATTAGTAAAGTCAGTCATCTTTTGTTCTTATTGTGGCATCATCCTTGGAGAAGGTAAAGTGATGCTCAATGTTGTAACTCAGTTTAGAATCTTAAAATGATGAAGACAATAAAAATAATAAAGTTGTAATAAACAGTCTCATTTACTTAAAACAGAGCAAACATATACCTCAAAATAAATTCTTAAAAGTTAGAAGCCCCAATTAACTTTAACGTAGCGACCTTTAAGTTTCAACATACTACCTTTTAAAATATGCCATGTTTTCTTCTCTTTCCAAAATATTCTTTATAGTACTACATAAGTCAGTTGCTGCTATACATTTTAGTCTGAAGAATTTTAGTATCATTTCCTAGGTGCACTCCATAAACACATCTATGGAACTTAATATGTAATTCCTTCAGACATTACTCCAAATGCTTAAATGTCTGACCTCAACAGCTCTCCTGTGTAATATAAATTACATAAATCACACGAGTGTCAGCAGTGGTTGTGCAACTTCACATTCTTTGTTATCTAAAATGTTAATACTAAATAAAAATGTGCAATATTAACAATTCTTAAGAAATACAGAAATGAAGAAACATAGAAACTGTACATCTGCTACCTGAAATATATAGTGTGAACATTAATGAGCTAGCTGTTCAGATAACAGAAAATCTGAGCTTTGCAACTCCTACTGTCCATTTGAAAACCATAAGTAATATTTACAATCTGCATTTCATAAGAAACACAAATAATGGCTCAACACAGATTTCTGGAACATTGCCAATGACTGGAATAGAAATATATTACGCCCCAAAGCTAAACATGTTTCTGAAGTGCATATATATAACATGCATTAAAAGTTGCTGTGTTGGAATATTATAGTAAGGTCTGTTTGAGAAGGAAATATAAAGAAAGATGACATTGTATATTTCAAAATCGAGTACATTGAAACTTGCAGGTCTCCCTTGAGACATTAAATGGAGCAACTAGTTGTAAGAAGTTGTTTTGTTGTACTATTTCCCTCTAGCTAGTAAGTGACTGGTGGGTCTGGCATGACAGGGATCAAGCAAATGTATTGTAAATACCATGCAAGGCTATATGTGAATGAGTGTGTGTGTGTGTGTGTGTGTGTGTGTGCATGTGTGTGTGTGTGTGTGCACGTTATATGTATGTATTATCTAAGTTATTATTAACTGAAGACATGCTGTGGATTTGTCAGACATTTGCTGCAGGGTTTCATAATCCCCTCAAAACAGATATTATCAAATAATGGGCTTGCTGTCATTAAGTACCTCACTGAAAAAAATGCTGTGGATGGCACTACTCCATGCATTCCCCAAAGTAAACTAATTCTGATGTTATCATATAAGTGATAATGTCATAAGGTCATAAACAGTGTTCAGTACTAAAGGCCAGCAAGGAACACTGACTCCTTAATATAAGGTTCAAATTTAATGTCGTCTGCCCAAGCATCAATGTCCTTATTGCAGTTATCTTAAGTAGTTGACTGATGAATTTCAGTAGGTATTTTGTTCTACCTAACTGCCATATAGGTTCATAGATTAGTAGCAGGCTAACTGCCATTGTGAGCCATTTTAAGCCTAGCCAATTATCCCTTGTGAAACTCAAACCCTGCACCTTGTGTTTGTAAGGCAAACACCTTAACCCTAAATAAACAGCCCTTGCAGGTCTTGAACCCAGGACCCTGTACACTATAGTCACAGCAGTTAACCACTAAGCCATCACAGTTTGCATGAATGAGTATTTTAACCAAGTTTTACATGGGTAGGTCTTAAATTTCATATTATTGTGCTTTAGTACTTTATCAGTTTTATAAATCTCCACATTAAATAACATTTGCAGTATTTCATCGTGAAACGTTTTATATACTAAAATCAATTTTCTTCTGATATACCTATAACTTAAAGAATAAAGATTTAGTTATTTACATCTATCCCTATATCCATGGTATTTTACTACAGTAACTCTTTTAGTAAATTTACATTGAACACTCTCAAGAACTTTCAAATGACTCTTGGTGTAAATAGAAAACATCCTGTTATATCAAATAATTGATCTGCTGCCAGATTTAATAAACTCTGTGTAGGAATAGTGTAAGTCCTACACAGAGTGTACTGTGGCCGTGTCTGCAGCTCCCCCTCAGTAGCGTGCCTTGCATATTAATGAAGGCGCGCTGCTGAGACTGAGCCATGTAACACGGTTACAGAATATGTGTAGGGGGTGTGCTTCAGTGTCCGCAGATGAGTAACACACCCCCTGCGATGTGAAAGTGCCGGATGGTACTTAAATAATAAAGTGAAACACATTTAAATATTTTTTTTTGTGTTTGCGTGGTGTGGCGGGTAGCAATAGATATGTGCCAAACATCTAAAAAATAGAAACTGAATGCATTTAATTATTTCAGGAAGGTCACTTTTAAACATTGCTGAGCAGGTTTGCATGGCATGGTGTAGTGCTCAGCACTGTTTAAATGTAAATGAGAGCTATATAGAAATGTACAGCTGTGATCACTATATCCTTGGTAAGTGAATGGTTAGAGTCATGGCCTTGTGTGCTGTAGGTGCACAGTTCAAATGCAGGCCATTCAGCTTTTACATGCGATAGGAAAATGTTATAAAAATATATTTTTATTATGTATGCATCGACATTTGTTAACCGGGTTATTCCAGCTGGACCAGAAGCCCATTTTCAGTGGAGACCCGAGGATTAAAGTCCCAGTTACACGCCAGTGTCCAATACATTAAAGTCACACTCCAAGATATCATCGTTAAATGCATAAGTTTAGGAGATATAAACATAAAACAGATACACATAATAATAATCAAGTATCATTAATGAACAATTACTTTCAATAATTTTTATTTTAAAAAACTCTGGTTTGACCATATCTAAGCTCTGCTTAAACAAGACCATTTTAGCAGTACTTAGCAACGTGCAGTTCCACTTAGCTGGTTTGAGCACTGCTAAGGAATGCCCATCTAAGCAGTCCTCAGATCAGCTAAGCTGGTTTATGCACTGCTAAGCATTGCCATTTTAAGCACTGCAAAGCTATAGTTAGCAGGTTTGCACAGTGCTAAGCTTCACTCAGCATTTCTAAAAATGGACCAATAGCAGCAAAGGGCAGGAAAACAGCCTTATTTAAGCTGAACAGGTGGGAATACAGCCAGAACCTGTTGGAGTTTGATCACTGCAGGAGCTACGGCTGGAGTTGGATAGGGTGCATGCTTCCAGGTGCAGCGCTGGGGCATTTTGGAGTCCAGGGTCATGGTTGGGCTCCTTGTGAAAGACCATGGCAACCAGCTGCTGCAGGGCCAGTACCAGGGCTCTGAATACAAGTCAGAGGCCTGGGACTGACTGGCATGTGACCTCACCACTGCAACTGGCATCCCCCATACTGGTGAGGAGGTGCATCATGATTATGATGACATAAAGCGTAGAAAGGGGGGCTCTTGGCCTAATGGGTTCAAGATGCTTGGGATTGCAATGTCCCAGAACTTTTTAATTATAGGAACCATTGATTTACCAAATTCTAGTATGAATATCTGATAGACAGGTAAGCATAATGGTGTGTTCCCCCCCACAGCTGCAGAGGAGAGGGCTCGTAACCTAGAGGTCCATGCAGGAAGCCTATTCAGGATGCGCCAAGAGTGTGTTGAGTACAGATATATCTTGCAATATATAGTAATCTAATTAAGAAAGAGTACAGTATTAACTGCCAGTAGGTATAGTCTGTTGTGAGTGTACTGCAATGAATGTGTTCATAGACCTGGACTGATATAAGTGAGTATTACCAGCTACAGTTCAATATGGATGAAAGCATGAAACATGCTACTGTTATGGAAAGAAAGTTAATACTGCATTAATAATGTCTGGGAATAACATGTGTATACTGTATTAATAATACATGTTCTGGTAATAAAGTACACCGGCATTGAAAATGAAAAGGGAATAAATTAACTGCATTCCTAATCTACAGGAAATACAGTACAACTGCAGTCAGAATTGTGAAGAAATAAAGGTAGTACTGCATAGATTGTGTAATAACAGATGTCTTCCAATGCCTGCATTATTTAAAGTGTAGAACAACAAAGACTGTCAGCTGTATACCAATCACTATGTCATGTCACCCTCAAAAAATCTGTGTTCTGCCAAGTGTTGTGTGTATTCTGTGCTATTGTTGAATAAATAAAATATTAGAGGTGGTGTGAAATAAACACGGGTATTACACCATGAAGTGGCTGAAAGTTGGTCAATAAATAACTCTTATGCTAAAGTGTAGATGTGGAGCTGTACTACAAGATATAATGCAATATGATATTTGTTCTGCACTAAGATCTAAACCCAGAGGTGTACTGTCTAAGGTATTATAGTGTGTTTCTCCCAGGATTGTCTTGTGTTAACCTTTGGACTTCAGCCATATGCATCCCTGAACATAGGTACAGTGATGCAGGCACGTATGAAACTGTAATAGCTGTAGACTGCAAATCTACCATCTGCATATATATATATATATATATATATATATATATATATATATATATATATATATGTGTGTGTGTGTGTGTGTGTGTGTGTGTGTCAGGTAGGCAACCCAGCACCCCAATATTGTCTGTACAGAAGATCACACATATTCTCATCCACTAGGGGTTAATTGTGTACACCTGCATTCCATGAATTAATACACAGGTCACCTACTATCTCTGTCATGCGGGAATCTCATGCATGTATGTTCAACTGTCACTGCAGTGCTGTGTGACTCTCTACCCATATTACCAGGTCAGACTTTGTCACCAGGTGAGCTTTAGGTACATATCACTCAATCAACACACTGCAGTGGCCAGTAGCTGAGTGTGATAAGCAATATATATGGTGTTCATTTTGCCACACACAGACCAGTGTCTGAATCCAGGGACAGGGCTAAGATATATTTATAGTAACAGACAAGTAGTACTGACTATTTATAGAAATGGTTACATATTGTTAACAGATATTCTCCCCACAGGACTTACAGGTAAATAAATGTCTGTAGTAGCTGAATGAAGGATATACTAATGTCTGTGTCCAGATGTACTAGTGCATAAACAGCATTGCTCAACAAGGTGATAAGACACCATTAAATACAATGAAATGAAGTACAGTAATATTACAAGTTAATAAAGACAAATTAAATGGTCTATTCTTGGTACAGCTGTATGCCTGATGCATCTGTGAATGTCTGCTGATAGTCTAACCCCATGCCTGCAAATGATGGTAGGGTAAGTGTAAACTCTCTGCACTACACACAATACATGTTTCTCAGGTGTCACACTGTCACGGATTGTGATCACTGCTGCCAAAAACCTTGGACACAGATATAAACCCAGTTGAAGTATGCCAGTAGCACACTCATACAATATCAGTACAAAGTACACCTTGGTAGTCATACACGTTCCCCTGATATGTAATAATCCCCTGTAGTTATGTACCTGTAGGTGTTACAGCTTGGCCCATACCATCTCATGTGGATTGCTTGAGAGGTATGTACATGCTACAGAAGCTATAGGGTATTTGTAGACATAAAGTAAGGGTAGACCTGTAGAGTACTGAGCAGTACTGTTGTGAAAAATAAAGCCTATACAGTTGGTAATGGAATGTCTTTCTCCCCCCACGCCTTATCTGCATCAGAACTTATTATTCTTATATTATGGATATGGTTCCATTTACACATATGTTGTTCTCAAAATCTGATGTTGGGCCTTGTGTTGTATTATTGGTTATATATTACAATGGTTGCATACTAACAGACCTTGTTGAAATACCAATGCTGTTGGCCTTTTGCCAGAACTGTTACTGGCATGCTTTTACAATAAGGACTGTTATTCCATGTATGCCTGTGTTCTGTATGCTATGCAATTCCATTGTTCTGGGTTAATTGGAACACCCATGTATGCTGTTATAACTAACATTGAAATGTTCTGTTCATGATTAACCAATACACTTTGACAAACCTCAACACTGTAGCATGATTGGGTAGGCTGGTTGCAGTAGATTTGTCTATCTCACCTCATCTGGGCATGGCACTGAGCTGCTCCCTCCGCTCGCCCTGCACCACTCATAGGTGGAACCACCTCAGGGGATTGGGCCTACCCCCAAGGATGCAGGTGCAGAGAGGGACTGGTCACCTGGCAACAGTTTCAAGGCATGGTACACAGGGTTATCCAGCTCAATTTGGATGATTGACTGCACCAGATCGAGGGCAGACTGGCACACCTGGGAGAAGCAGACCAGCCCCGGTGCCCAGCCTCCAGCACAGCCACCTTTGTGGCCATGAAGGAGCAGTGGTGACTACCCATGAGTGAGGAGCTCAGTCCCATTGTTGCCATCTGGGGGCACTTGGTCCTCCAATTCCTAAAGACCCTCCCCATCCAAGGTGTTTACCCCCTCATGTATCATACACCACCCCTCTCTGCTGTCTTGTCTGTCTGTAAATGCAACATCTCCTACCCGACTTACCTCCCCAAATGTACCTACATTACTTCCTCAACATTCCACTCTCCCCTTAAAAAAAGGGCATCTGTCCCACAAACAAAATATCTCCCCATACATAGCTCTCCATTTCACTCCCAAATACACTGCCATCAATCAATCATCCCAGAATTAATCAACAACGTTATGCCGCCCACACATCTCCCTGTGAGATGTGCAACCCAAATTCCAGATTGTCCACAACACGCACAGCTGTTGCTGTACAAGAAATTGAGAGCTATGGTCCTTTCCTACACCCATCTTGCACATCCCTATCTGCCTTTCATATTGTCTTTCCTCCTGCTTGCCTCATTTCACCACTTTCCTGTCACCCCTAATTTCTTTTCTTTTTTTTTTGTAAATAGCGCAAGTTTAAGCGGGACTAAGCACTGCTTAGCATAGTGCAAACCCATGCCAATCTGCTTAAAACTGCTTTAATCACCTTATCTGATTCTGACACTATTATGCACATCAATAAAATAATCACCCCTGTCAAGTCTAGAATTCAAGGCCCTCTGAACTACAGCATAGTGCATTAGCCCACTTGGCCAATTCAGCTCTGTAGAGTAACTGGTGTTTCTATAAATGCATCATGCATTGCAGTGATGTTGCATCAGCACAACCATACCCCCCTGCCAAGTACTGAGTCCAGGACCATGTCAACTACAGCTTAGTGCATTAGCTCACTAGGCCAACTCAGCTCTGGAGAGTAAGTGGTGTTTCTAGAAATATATCATGCATTACACTGATGTCACATCAGCAAAAATACACACCCCTGACAAATATTGAGCCCAGCACCTTGTCAACTATAGTAGAGTGCATTATCTCACTAGGCCACTCAGCTTTGATGAATGACTGGTGTTTTTACAAAGATATCCTGATTGCCAGTGACACACTACTTCTACATATAATCGGATAAATGATAGAGTACTTGGGCCTGTGATACAGACACAGAATCAGTACACAGCCAAATACATGTTGATGGATGTAGGTGAGACATGTGATAGCAGGCAGAGCTGACAACTGCATAGATTGTTGCAGAATTTCCACACTTTTGCTACCTACTTATGGCGTGGTTGTCATAAAACATATTCTGTTTGATGAAGTAATGGCAAGTCATTACAGATTGAGGTTACAAAATCAGGACAGACAGGTCAGTGTCACACATCATACCCATCCGAACACACATGTTCATGTGAATCCTGTGTAACACACTGTACGTATGCACATATGTCTTGCAACTACACCTACCATATTAATGACTCAGTATCTCTATCTGTGACATTCCTAGCATGTGTGACATCTGGACACCCACAGTCCTGGTCCACAGTCCAGTCTGTTGCACGACAACTACATGCTTGTCAATACAACATAGAAATAACTGAGCCCAGCAATGTCCAGCAAGACTGGTTGCTGCTACCGCAGTAACTACCACCCACAGTAGCATGTCAAAGACCTGTAGCATGGGACATGTGTCACAAATATGAATATGTGTCCTAAATTCAGCCTACCAGTCTCTGGATGGCACTATTACTTAACATATGAACCAGAGGCACATGCCTCACCTGGACTGTTATGGGTACCCTCACCCTAGCTATACTGTGACAGCAAAGCTGACACTGCTCCCTCACTCACATATACAGCTTGCTGTCCCCCAGTGTGTTCACAATCCCCAGTATGACTCCTGGCCAGAATGCAGCAGCTGCAGGCTGCTACATATACAGCAGTATGTTCAGCTACCTGCTACAGACCTAACATATCTCCTAAACACCTACAAAAGGCCATCCACACAGCACCTATACATAAAGGGTTGGGGGGGAATGGTCAGGTGACAAGGATGTGTCACAGTCTCCCCCTACAAACCTACACAACTGATAGACCAGCATCAACTGCAGCAGCATGCACATTCAAATACAAATGATGTATGACACTCACATCTGCCTGTCTCCTTACTGCCCCAACACACATTGTTAAACAGTAAACTGCCACAGAATAAGAAAGTCTGTTAACAATGGGCAAACATAGCATGCAAAACTGTGGACACACTTCATCAGTACAAACAGTGGACAGTATTTCTACCTACCCTCTGTGATGTTGTAGCTCCCACACCTCAATAATGTCCTCCTCACAGGCTAGGGAAAGGGCTAAGACCTATATGAAGGCCATAATCATAGTGAAATTAATGAAAATGCAACCCAGCTGTTCTGGATGCTATTAGCAAGTGTGAGTCACAGACTGGTGCACAGGCAATAACCAGTTCATGAGCATTACCTACAAAAGGCAAGCTACTGCCTATGGTAAACAGGTCTGTGACTTTCTTCATGAAGACAGACTGTGCTTTCCTAGGAAAACTACAACTGGATTTGTGCTCACAAAGGTGTACAGCTATACCAGGTATGTCATAAAATTATCCATGTTATGGAATACAGATGGGAGGATGCAGTCATGAGAAATAAGAATTCCAACAGTAGGTCTCAACAACATATCTTGGAATGACATGTTGCTGTTAGTCAGCCTTCAAGCAGCAACATTTTTCCCTTTTTGGTCTGTCTGCAGTGACATGGATCACAGCTCTGGCCCCTGAAATCCACAGCAATGGTCAGCTCACGTACAAATGCTACTGGATTGTCTTTTGTACAATAATGACAGTAACTACTGGTGGATACAGCTGGTATATCACATCATGCACTGTCAGTGAGCCCCTCTCAATCTGTGAATGTCATACAGGCATAGTTCAACTATGGTCCAGGTGTCCCTGACTGCTCCTGACATACTCTGGCTAGGTCACTGTGTACTCCACACCTGTATCTCATCACCTGATAGCTATGGCTAGCATACCTGGTGACCCCCTGCAGCAGGACAGTAGGTTATAGAAATTAGTAGTGGAGGGACATGGGCTCCATCTCAGCAACAGTGTGTACATATTGAGCATACAATGTAAGAGAATGAATACAGTACTAGATATTAATGTACCATTACTGTGTTCTGAGGGGTCTGCCATGTGACAGACACATTCCCCACAGTCTGGGGACAACCATTACATATTGGCCAACTGGTTTTCAGACATTCACATTTGTCTGGCAGGGGGTCCACATATATCAGGCACATGTACACATTCTGCAAACATCTGTGTACTGTAGATGTCAGACACCTCTGAGGAGGAAACCCTATACCACATTTGCACTTCTCTCAGTTATTATGTAGCACATATGTTGCTGGAATGTTCACATACACTTGTAGTACCACTCACCTATTTGTCGGATGGTGGCTGTATAACATGGTACTGCAACATTGCCCATAAGGGACACACCACAGTAGATGGCAGTGATGGGTTTGGACACATAACACAGTTTGTCACAACACACAGGCCATAACTAGTTTACCTAGGATCATACAAAGTTAGTAAGCTATGGGCTCTGAGCTCCTATATGCCTAGCCCACATGTTAGCCCATGTGTATGCAAGGTAGCACCTGATGCCACAGTCCAACAGGGAGACAGGTGGCATCCCGAGGGTGTATGTGCTGTTAACCATCCAGTTATCCAGGTTCTGATTTCAAAGATGTAAATAGCTACCCTGCCTGATGTGGACAGGGTGTCCATTCCATAGCAAGGTGAGTGTGTGGGACACACATCTGAGCCTCCAACAAGCCCAGTTGAAGTCACACACCAGGTTGAGGGCATGTGTGTGGGTTAATAGAGTGTAGCTTCAGTTGCACTTCTGCAGCAGTTCCAACAATGTGGAGGCCATGATTGCCTTGTATGCCAGACAGAGATCACCTCTGAGGAGTATGTTTGAAACTGGGTAGAGAGATCAGCTTATAGCCTATATGTGTATGGTAGATGTTTGAGGCCCTGGTATTCCCTGGTATGGAACCTCTGTGATGTCCCCAGCTGCTGCACGTGTTGTGTGAGGTGAATGAGGAACAGGGCATTATACTCAATAATGGGCCTTATTGGGGGGAATACAGAAATGTTATGACCCCACATTCCTGGATGACATACCTTTATGTATGAGATGGGCCATGTTGAAGGTTTACCTTACAACGGAAGCAACATGGTGGTGAAATGTCATGTTGCCATCAACCTGTGTGCCCAGATCCCTTATTACTGATTGTGTGCCTAGGATGTTGTTAGTACTGTGATAATATTGCCATGTTTCTGGCACCAGTCATGTGTCTATGTGAGACCCTCCAAGGCAGATGTCCACATCACTAGGGAATCCAGTGACAGTATACAGCATGCAGTCATCTGCAAACATGATCGGCCATAGCCCAATGGATGTGCCCTGCACCTCAGAAGTGTACATCACACATAACACAGGCCCAAACACAGAACACCAGGTTATGCCACTAGTTATGGGTCAACAACTTGAGGTGGATTCCGCTATGTGGATTAGGTGGGTCGTGTCAGCGTGCCAGTGTTCTACTCCTCTGGTAACATTTGGTGTGATGTATACTTGGGAGTGTATATCTATTATGGCCTTGCAACTCCCACTCTAATATCATCCACCCCATCCAACTACTACCTTTCTTTCACCTCCACTAACTACCTTGATGATAGCAAGCTCAGATGCTCATAAGCCTAGTACTTATTATACAGCAGGAACTTCTCATTGTTACATTTGTTAATGCCTGTTATGTACTTCACAGATAAAGATTCTAGTTGTCTACTGATGTACTATGTTCTTCATCTGTAAATATGTTGTAAGTAATTTCTGTGTTAAATTGTTAATCACTATGTAATCCAATGTAACTACTGTCTGTTTATTTTACTGTGGAGCTTTTCTCCCCGGGCCTCCGCTGAAAATGGACCCACATCCAGTCGGACACTCCCGGTCAACAAATTTAAATAAATAAATAAATAAAATAAATATTATGGCCAAGTGGGTTATACTGTCAAAGTCTCTGTCCTGGTCAAGCTAGGCAATGTGCACTGTCACCCCCCCATGGCTTTGGTGACTGTGTCAAAGAGGTCAACCGAGTATAAAAGACATGATGCCTTCCTTGACAAAGCCTAACTGTGCGTGATGCAGCATGTGGAGGTCGCCAATGTCCTTGTTAATGAAGTTCACTATAAACTGTGCTATGGCCTTGCAGATCAGCCTAGTTAGGCTGATGGGTGCATAATGTGACAGATTGGTGGACGCCCCATCTTCGTGTAAAGGGGTGACAGTGGTTCTCCTTCACACGGCTGGGACAAAGGAGGTAGTCAGGCCTCCTTTGAATACAGTGCCTTATGGTGTTGCAAGATCATGCTTGGGGTCATGTATGATGCATCCTGTGATGTGATAAGCTCCCATGATGGCTGTATACCATGGCTTTCACATGGCAGTGGTGACCTGTTCCCTACATATAGGACAAGGGGCAAGTACTGGTGACATCCTGGTGTACTGATGGGGGGACAGGGGGTGAAGCCTACACTGACTCTGTCAGGCACCAAGTATGCTAGACCAACAGGACTGGCATAGCTGGTGTCCTTGCCCACCACAAGTCAGCAGATTCAAGTACATCCTCTGATGATGCAGACATATGTGCAGAAGGGGAGATGATTATCTGCAGTGGATGTTGACAATGTGGGCTCTGTGTTTTCTGTGCAGGTTTCCAGGCATGATCCTATTTGCTTGTTCATGCTAAGGAGACATTGCTCCAAAATGAGCACCTGCTCCTACTTTGTCTTGGACAGCAGTATGCCATCCCTGTTATAGACACTATTTCTTGCAGATGTCCACCATACAGGTGTACGTATCCTTGAAGAGGATAATGTAGTCCTGTCAGGTATACCTGACTCCGTGTATCTATACAAATGCACGTATAGCATTTGTGTGTATGCATGGATATTGGTGCCAGATCCTAAAGAAGGGTTGGCAGCTGTGAAGCTGTGTATACCACCCCACAGGAGGCTGTATTCCACATTGGAGGTGTATGTATGTATGTATGTATGTCTGTCTGATATGGGTATTATGGGAGATGGTGACTGCAAACATGACTGCATGATGGTTGCTTTGCCACAGAAGATGACACTGTAGGGATGCTGCAGTGGTAACGCATTTTGTGTAATATCAACTCCAACACACCTTCAGCTCATGTGGGGGTAGCCCCTAGCTGCACCGAGGTGTTTGTAATTCCAGTGTTGATGGCTTTCTGGCCATTTGTTTGCTGGCATGAGTACATCTTCCAATGTATGTTTAGGTCATTCAGGTAACCCTGAATCAGGGTACAGACCCAAATCCTAATACAGTTGATGAGGTCCATATAGGTAGAATGGGCTTCCTGGTCACATGTGGTGACCAGTAGTTAACTATGATTTGAATAGTTGCGTTGGCAATGGTGACCTGCCCCTGCAGTGTCCCCTGTGCATCTTACTGCCTGTACAGTGTGGAGGTGTGTATGTGTCTCATATATAGTGAAACCCCATGTTCCATGGTATTACCTCCCACACTTTGGGGTCTGACTGTATGATAGGATGGTTGATCAGGTAAGGCTGGGGTGCTCTCTGCAGCTATGAACTATGTGTCTGTGACTGCACAGATGTCAGCATTTCCCAGGGTTAAGAATGCTTACACTCATGGCAGAGTCATGTGTACACTCCTAGCATTTAGCAGCATGGCCTTCAATGTGTGCTGCATTGATAGTTGTATGTTGGTAGTGATAGTCTCACCACTTTTACTAATGAAGGCTCTATAGGGGTGGTGAGAACCATTGCCAGATATGTGAAGGCCAGTTGAGAAAGATGGAGGCCATCTCTGGCAAAGCATTGTGGTCTGTTGACCATATCATCCCAGGCTCTCAGGTACTGAAACCTTTTTGGAATATCACAAGATAGGCCACATGTTAAGATCAATCATTTCCTGATTGTATTGTAGCATCAGTCTTGGTGACAGCAGAATGCTGCATAAAGCTAGGGGACATACCTGCCTGGGACACATAATCAGCGTGCTCGCTCATGTCCCACTTCAAATAGTCCAGGGAGGTACATCTCAGGTCATGCAGGCCAACATGGACTGTGACAGACTCATGACAGTACCAGTTGGTGAGAGACAGCAGTGCATATGTGATATGGTGGATTCTGTCACCTGACACACAAGTAACTGTGACCGTCCACATGTACAACCTGGTGAGAATCACATCAGTGTGTCTCACAATGGAGTCTCCTATGTGTAATATGTTTGATATGTGGTGATGTCTTCATGGCTGTGGGACACAGGTGTATCGCTATGTGTGGTATTTGCTGTGCAGGTCTGTGGCATGTACATGTGACTTTATTACATATTATTTATTTATTACAGTTTGATTACTGGGGAGGTCCACTGGGCTTGTGGGCCTATTTTCAGTGGAGGCCCGGGGAGAAAAGCTCCAGAGTCGAGGCCCGGGGAGAAAAGCTCCAGGATTTTGCCTCAGAGATCTCCTTTGTTTGTGGATGTGTATGTTGGGGATCTCTGCATATGTGAATGTGTGTGTGTTGTGTAGGTGTGTGTGGTGTGTGAGGTGTACAGATTGTGACGACAACCTGTTCATGGACAGATATGTGGGCTTGAAAGGGAGCGAGCATGGACTGTAGGTTCCTAATGTCATTGCATCTCTCACACAGTGTGTTCCTTGGTGGTGTTTGTAGATGGTTCTCCATCCATGTGCATGGCGCAGGTGCTACACTGCGCCAGGATGCCCATATCAACCGGACTGGCAGGGGAAACTGTAGGACATTGTCCAGCTATATATTCTAGAATCTGAGGGAGGAAGGCCAAGGACATCTAAGAGGTGGACCTACAGCCCAGGTGCTTACAACAACAGTAGGAGGCTGACACCACTGCATACAATGTAGACAGGCTATGAACAAGCAGTAATATATGCAACAGCAAAATGCATTTGAACACCTTATAGGACATGCAGCAAGTAGCAGGAAACATCAAGATCAGGAGAGCAATACATGATGTATTGCCACTATGTTGCTTATAGCCACATACATATTGTGGTGATAGATGGCGGGGTATGATGTGGAAGTTAGTGGTGGATAGTACCGGCAAATGTGGATGTGCAGGGTGTGTACATAATGGTGAGGAATGTATGTGGTCCTGTGATGTGTTCCCCTCTTCATGTCTTTCAGCAGGGATGTACCACCATAGGAATCCACCTTTCTCAGAAGCAGAGACTGACGCCATAATCAATGCCCTGAGACTCTATCACCAAGGTCCTGTTGTCACGGAGCCACAATAACCAGCAAGAACATGCTACACTTGGGGCAGACCTCATGGCATCATTTAATCATGTGTGCCAGCACGACAGGAGCTATGAGCAGGTCTGACACTGGGCCACTGATATGATACATCATGCATAGCAAAGGGTCACAGCTGTGGCCAGGGACTGTGCTGGCAATGGTGGATGACCTGCTACACAACAACCACTCTCAGTCATAGAAGAGTTCCTGGAAACCTGTGTTCAGCCACCAGCTCACAAGAATCGATCACATCATATGTAGTGGAGGTGGCTGGCACAGCTTCCACAGCCAAGGAGCATCCAGGTAAGCCTCCAGTTGTCATCATGTTAATACTTTAGCATTCACAGTGGCAGTCACTGCATACTTGTACACATATGTAAGGTCAATCTGCATTTGTGGGGGGGGGGTTGTAATGTGCACATGTGCACACATATTGTAAATGGCAGCATTGTGGTTAGTATCACAGTTTGTACTGTACATGTTGATATATGCACATATTATCCTGTACCAATGCCACATTTGTGTCTGCTGACAACACCTCTCCCCCCACAAATCCATAGGTACCTCTAGTGTGGCGTGGGTCCATCATCCTGTTGCTGGTGAGTATTGAACTGTTTTGTTATGGCTCATCTATACCTTAGGCATGTTAAGGGCTGCCAATTTTCAGTGGAGACAACTCTTAAGCTTAGCCATATTGCAATACATGCATGTTCACTTTTGGAGGGGTGCACTGCAGTGCATTACATCAGTAATCACAGTATCATATTTGCAGGAGCTGTAACATATTAGCACATATTTTTTGTGAAGGTGTAGGCAGTCTGGTATAAAGGGGTGCATTACTATTGTGGAAACGGGTGCACTGTGTTGTAGGTGAAGGTCTATCACGTACACTGACATGTCACTTATCTCACAGGTGTATATCTCTCGTGTAGGCATTAAAAGTAGCCTGCTTGAGAGATGATACAAAATTTTATAGGAATTGTTTATTCTCCTCAATACATAAATGTCATATATGAAGAGGTAAGGGCTGGAAGAAGTCATGAATATAAACCGATATTTAGTCAAGGTACGAGACAATTAGCCAGGGTATCTGACAATAAAAAAGACGATGTGATTAGATATACTTCTACTTTTAATGCCTACACGAGAGATGTATGCAGCATTATAGAGAGAAACTGGCTTATATTATTAGCTATGCCAGAAATTAAGGAATTGATAGGAATGAAACCTAGATTTTCTTTTAGGAATCTAGAGAATTTAAAACAAAAATTATGTTATAAAGATTTTAAGGAAGAAAGGTTAGAATTTCAACATAAAAGTATAACTCAGAAATGTTACAATTGTAGTTGTTGTGTGGATATTTATGATTTGCCAAATAATTTTGAGCACCCCATTACTAAACAAGGGTATAACTTTAAATGTTCGGCTAACTGCAATACCTCTCGAGTAGTATACCTAGCGACCTGCATGAATTGTTCAGCATTCTATGTTGGCAAAACAACTAGAAAGCTAAAAGAGCATATTATAGAACATAAGTCAGAGATTAGAAGGGAGATATCAACTAATGCACTGAGTAAGCACATTATAGAAAATGAGGGTCACGGTTTTAAATTTAGGGTAATATGTGCAATGAATTTAGGTATGACGGGAGGTGATATTAACAATATGTTAGAATTAAAAGAGTATGAATGGATTATTAGGTTAGAAGCAGAAGCTGCACCAGGTTTGAACACTGCAGTTAGTTTAAAACCTGTGTTAATTAAGAGGCAAAGGGACAACATTTAGATTTTTTTTATATACTATCATTTGTATATTTATATTTTTTTATAATTTATCATTTGTATATTTATATGTATGTATCTAAATTAATATATGCATACATTGTTTTATTTATTTTAAAAGGAATTTTTGATAGAATATATTTTTTTGAAATTAAAAGCAAAGAATGTTTGGGTGTAGACGAATGTATTTTAAATTTAAGTATCTATAGAATGTATGTATATGTTTTTAAATAGATATTGCAAACAGTTCTTTTAAATGTAGTAATTTAAATATGTGATTGATAGTTGTGTTTGTTAGGCTGGCTGGATCATGTGTTTTAATTTTAATCCCTATATAATTGTAGATGAGACCCATTTGGAGTTATGTACTGATGAAGGGTGGTTAACCCGAAAGCTTTACCTATTTTATTAAAACTTTTTGGTGTGCAGAAGTGTGTTGGAGTATTTTGGCAAGATTTACCAGTTTTTCTTTGACCATTGGTTGACATCCCACTTCCTATCCCAATGTCCCTGCACACAGTCAGTATGTCCACATATATCCAGTCCCCAGCAGCCATAGGTACTGGACAGTCAGAGGGTGGTAGCATCAAACAGGAGAGTGTGGCAACTATGGCATCTGTGACTGTAGACACTAGCCATAGCCAGAGAGCTGGAGAGGTCCCAAACAGGCAGATTGACAAGGGTGCCTGAAAGAGGATTAATGCCCATCCAGCACCTGTCAGAAGTGTCACAGCATGTGTCACCCGACACATGTATTGGTCCATCATGGAGGCATGTGCACGTTGTGAATGGTACACCAGATGGATGACCAGACAGATGCTCAGGGTTATGGATGCCACACTGCCTGGCATGTATGACTTCATCCATGGCATTGATGATGCCTTTTGTCATTTCGCTGATGTAGTGGATGGACAGTGGGGTGAGACATTGTCAGTCCTTAACTGTGCAATGTCTGTGCTTGAAAATGTGGTGAGAGTAGGGCATCGGACACATCAACGTCAGTCAGCAAAAACATCAGCTGAGAGCCCATGTGGTCATGCACAGTCACACTCCCGTAGTGGCAGTACTACCAGCACTACTAAAGGGAGGGTGCTGTCCACACCACAACATGGCAGGCCATGGACATGTGGTCCTGGGCAGTCCCACGAGGGGCACAGACCCAGCAGACACTGGTCACCATCAGTAAATAGTACCACATCTGGGTCGGGGCATGGTGGTGCCAGTACCACTCCTGGCAGAATCAGTTCCTGTGTATGTGGCTGGAGATGGTGAACTGAACATTCTGCCACGTATGGTCCACAGATGTCCAATATACCCTCATGTAGGGCTGGCACATGGCTTGACTGTGTACATGCACACACTTAGACATCACTGTTACACACAGGTCACCACTAGACACACACAGCTCTTCTCCAAGGCCCAGCTGACCAGCACCCCTACAGACAGACAGACACACACACACACACACACACACACACACACACACACACACACACACACACACACACACACACACACACGATGTTAACTGTTTGGCACAGCCTAGGCCTTTGGCAACCCCACACAACACCCTGTGCATGTCATGATACTTGTACCACATCCCTGTCATCCATACCATTGATGCAGGGACATACTAATATGTGCTTGATGCACAGGGTGAATATAGTACACTCAATGGCAGTCTGTAGTGCAGTAGTTCTATGCCCTGTAAGGTGTTGTCTGCTGGCAATTGTCATGCATACACATCAAAGTGTATGCACCTTTGTGCCATGATGCTGTATTGCTGTTAGTATTGCTGACTGAATGTTGTCTCCCAGAACTTACTCTGTTACTCTTCCAGGTTTCTGTGTGTCTACACCATGGGGACCTGCTGCCAATACATCAGTTGAGGATGGCATAGTGGCAACACAGAAATTTGACATCGCTAAGGTATGGCTGTATATGTGCATGGTTACCTAGGTGAGTATGTGTAGAACAGTGTGTGAGGGACAATGGGGAGGACAGTGTAATCTTGCATGCATACCCCTTGACACAGCATGCTACTTGTGATATGTCACCTGGGAGTTCCATAGGATCACAGGTTCATAGGATCATAGAAGGTTAGCAGGGGTAATGGCCCTGTGTCCCTTAAAAGCATAGCCATTACTTTATCCCTGACAGTATCATCGATCAGCACATGTTGCCCCTGTCATTGAGAGACACAGGTGCGACCCCTGGGATGGATTTGCAGTTTCCCTAACACTCATCACAGCTGCACTTGATGAGGGTCTGCATGGTACTCTATTTGACATGTCTGGGAAGTGCATTCCTGAGACACGGCAGCCTCTGGGTGACAAACTGTCTCTCCAGTGGGTTTTGTTGATATCACATATCAGATTCAGACCTGTCATGCTGGTAATGCGTGAAGAGTTAGGCTCACATATATGGGCCAGCTGTTGCAGGGCTGGGCACAACATTGCTATCTAGGCATGCCACAGGCTACCTGTGAACAACCTGTCCAATACCGAGTAGGGCACTACTTATTTGAGGCTGTCTGCATAGAACAGGTGTTGGAAGCCATGGATTACTTTGTGGGTATTAATATGGCCTTTCCAGTTGCTGCAGATGTCTGGATAGGTACATACCAAACAGGCCATGGTACTAAATTATTGTTGTACTGACTGAGGACTATACAGAAGTAATGACCACCTTTTTTCTGGATGCAGTCCCTTTATCTATGTGATGAAGCAAGTACAAGACCTTTCTGACCACTGCCACTACTTGATGGCTGAATGCAACAGTGTTATAGGTTCATAGGTTGGTACTAGGCTATCGGCCCTAGGGCCTGTACAAGCCTAGCCATAACAATTCCCTGGCTATTTCTTCCCACAATATTTACTTCCCTGGACCGGTGTCTAGCAGGGCAACTGACGTTATCCCCAGGGTGAATTTCCTATCTCCCAAAGAGTTGTCAAGGTTCCTTTTGAAGAGGGCCACGGAGGTGCTCTGCTTGAAATGTATGGGCAGTCTATTCCAGAGTATGGGGAGTCTCTGGGTCAGGAACCTATCCCTCCAGCATGTTTTGTTCATTATTATGACAAGGTTTAGGTCCCTGGAGCATGTGGCTCTGATGGATTTCTTTAAGTGTAGCATGTCCAACAGCTCTGGGTTTGACATGGCCTTGTATGTTAAGCAGAGATTGCCTCTGAGTAGACGATATGCAACAGAGTATAGCTGGAGAATTTTTAGTCAGTCAGCATAGGGCATCTGCTTTAGGTCTGTGATTCTTTTAGTGAGGTATTTCTGTGGCCTTTCCAGTTGTTGCAGATGTCTTGTGAGGTACATACCAAATGGGGTGTTGTACTCTATGGTGGGTCTAATGAGGGATGAGTACAGTGGGACAATGACCTCCTTTTTTCTGGATGAAAATCTCTTAGTGATGGGGTGTGCCACATAGAAGGATTTCCTGACTGTTGTGGCGATGTGGTTATCGAAGGTGAAACCACTGTCCACCTGTATTCCTAGGTCTCTTATCACTCTTTCGGTGTTTAGTGTACTTCCACCTATGTGGTAATTAATGGGTACATGTTTTTTCCCAAAGGCGATAACTATGCCCTTCTTGGTATTGAGCTTGAGGCCATGGCTCCGGCACCCAAGCATCTGTTTCTGTAAGGCCATTTTCTAGAATATCCACATAATTTGGGGATTCAATAATGGCTCCCAGTTTGCAGTGATCTGCGAACTTTGTTAGCCAAAGTCCCTTAGTGTTGGCCTGTACTTCAGAGAAGTAGATGTCAAACAAGAGCGGTCCCAGGACTGAACCCTGAGGTACTCCACTTGTCACTTGTCTGGAGCTGGATTTGGAGTTAGCTACTTTTACAGTGTGGGTTCTGTCAGTAAGCCAGTTGGTAACCCATCGGATGACATAGGGATTTATGCCCAGCTTAGTAAGTTTATCTGTGATTCCAGAGTGGGGGATGGTGTCAAAGGCTTTGGCGAGGTCCAGATAGGCTATGTGGACCACCTTATCCTCGTCCACAGCTCTGGAGACTGATTCGAAGAAGTCAATCAGGTTCAGGAGACACGATCGGCCCTTAATGAACCCAGACTGGGTGGGGTCCAGTGTTTGAAGGTTGCCAATGTCTTTGTTTATAAGTTTCAGGATAATACGTTCCATGGCCTTGCAGATCAGACTCATCAGACTGATGGGACATTAGTTCCCAGGATCCAAGGTGGATACCCCCTTGTGGAGTGGGATAACTGTAGCTGTGCACCACTCAGTGGGCACAAAGCCTGAGGTGAGGCTATGATTAAACATGACACTTAGGTGAGGTGCCAGTTCATTTTGTAGTTCATGTAGTACACAGGCCAGGATGTCATCTGGTCCCATGGATGCTGTATTCTTAGCTTTGGAGAGTGCTGTTTTTACCTGTGTGGTCTTGATTGCTGGAATTTGGCAATCATTTGGTATTAAGATGGGCCCTTTATGGGGTGAGAGGGGGGCAAAGTTGGCACTGAATTGATCTGCCAGGATATTGGCACTGTCCTTGAGATCGGTATATTTAATGCCATTCTGTTGTAGCTCAGAGCAGATCTGAGCATTGCCATTTAGATTCTTGACATAGCTATATCAACTTGAGTACCCAGGTGTCTCAACTCAGGTTATGTGTTTATGGGGTTGCCAATGATCTGGGAAATAGCGGGGCCATGTCCTTGTCATACGGTATGCTGGTACTGTTTTCTGCCTTCAGCTAGAGGCCAGGCCCTTGGCACCATTCCATACCTGATGTAAGACCCAGTTGCAATGTGCTAACATCAGTTGGTGGGTCAGTGACAGGCAGCACGCAACTTACAGTCACCACAGCCTTAGGCAGTTCCTACAAATATGGGTGGTGGCAATTAGCATTCATGCCTAGATACATGTGGGTCATTGGGGGTAGCAGCTACTCACAGGGCCTCCACATGTTTACATATTGCATACACATACGCAACACAGAGTAGGGTTACCACCTTCTGAAATGTGCAATGCAGGACACTTCTTGTAGTATCATGGCAGCTTGCAGGACAAACCATACCCATGGCAAGAGCAACGGACAGGACTTCAAATATGCCAGCTTATTTTTGTCACATTTTCATAACTTATGCTATTTCTCATAACAATAAGGTGTTTCTGATGTACAATAACTGCTTTATGCAAGTATAACACAACTTTAGGAAAAGTTTATTGTCCTACACTCTTGGGACCTCTGTATTGTTTGAGTTGTTTTCACAGGTCACACCTCACCAAACATGGACTGCAATAGGCAGGGAGGGACAGATGGTGGCCATACCTCTCACCTGTGCAGATTTCTGCAGAATGTCCTGATGTTTGCCACATATTTCTGGTTCAATTTTCATAACATTGTGGTTTTTTGGAAAATTAGTGGCAAATCATTAAAGACTGACATTAAACAATAATGACAGATATTTTATTTTCAGACTTCATACCCTTCAGAAAATTTATGCTAATATACAACCTGTTATGCTATCAACTTTCTATGTTTGTAAGAACAATATTTAAAAAAACTGCCTGTATTATTTGGACTTTGTCCCACTTTTCTGATTAGTTTTATCCAGATTTCTTGCTGTAATGGGTTGAGAGGTATGATGGTGGGCCTAACACAGCCATACTGCTATATAAGGGGACATGCATCCACACATGCATACACTTCCAAAGGTTCCTGTTTTGGGAATAAAACCCCTACCTGTTTAGTTGTATACACTATAATACTACATATATATCGCATGCTCCATGGAGCTACTAAGGTTTGATGGCGTCTACCTGTGCTTCTAAGCTGGATGACATTAGTAGGGCCAGAAGAGGTTGCCAGTGTGGGGTTAACAGGCCCTTAAAATAGTGAAACTGTTGCATGCACACACACACACACACACACACACACATACACACACACACACACACACACACACACACACACACACACACACACACACACACACACACACAGGCAAGACTGCCATACTGCTACAGGGGATATGCATATACACACATGCACACACAGAGTTGCCAGTTGTGAGATTAAAACCCCTACCTATCTAGTTCTGTGGACTATAGTACTACATACATATTGTATGTACCACAGAGCTTATGTGCCTGGAGAGTGTTCAATGGTGTATCTAAGGTGGATGACACCAGCAGACTCTGTAAAGTAATCCAAGGGGGGGGGATTAACAGGGTGAAACAGGCCCTCAAAATGGTATAATCATCGCACACACCAGCCAGTCACCCACACTGCTACAGAGGATGTGCCACACACACACATATACACTCCCAGCATTGCCAGTTGTGAGATTAGACCCCCTACCTATCTAGTTGAATGTACTATAGTGCTACATACTTATCGCATGTGCTATGGAGCTTATGTACCTGGAAACTGTCTAACGGTATATCTAAGGTGGATGACACCAGCAGGCCCTGTAAAGTAATCCAAGGGGGGGGGATTACGAGGGCAGAACAGGCCCTGAAAAGGGTATAACCATCACATACACAAAGCAGCCACACTGCTACAGGAAATATGCCTCACACACACACTCAGAGTGTTTCCAGTTGTGAGATTAGAACACCTATCTATCTAGTTGTATGTACTACAGGGCTAGATATGTATTGCATGTGCCATGGAGCTTATGTGCCTGGAAAGTGTCTAACTGTGCATCTAAGGTGGATGACACCAGCAGGCCCTGTAAAGTAATCCATTGCAGGGATTCACAGGGTGGAACAGGCCCTGAAAATGGTATAACCCTTGCACACACAAGGGAGGCACAGTGCTAGAGGAGATATGCCTCTCACACACACACACACACACACATGCACACACACACACACACACACACGTATATAATATATATATATATATATATATATATATATACATATATTTATATACATATATTTATATATATATATATATATATATATATATATATATATATATATATACATATATATATATATATATATATATATATATATATATATATATATATATATGGGTCTACTTCTAAATTTTAAAGTTTCAAAACTTTGACTTTCTTATGGTCTTGACCGTAAGATCGAAGTTTTGAAACTTTGAACCATTTAAATAGAGATCGCTGTACAGTGCAGAACTGTATATTTAGCATTTTCCTCACTGTGTTGCATATTTAATTAGCAGGGGTTGTGCGAGACCCAGCCTTCTTCCCCAGTGGAAGGTGCTGGGGGGCTTGCCCCCATGCAAAAACATTAAAAAAAAGATTTTTTTATTTAGATTTCAAAGTTTCAAAACTTCGATCTTATGGTCTCAACCATAAGAAATTCAAAGTTTTGAAACTTCGAAATTTAGAAGTAGACCCATATATATATATATATATATATATATATATATATATATATATATATGTCCTTTGCAAAGTGTGAAGTGATCCCTATTACCCTCAGCTTCCTCTCAGCCATCAGTAGCTTCCAGCACCTCTATTTTTCTCAGCTGATTTGTGGTGGCATCTCTTCTATATCCCAGTCAGTCTTGGTCCTTTTATCCTCTTCTCTTATTAGGCCTGCCCTTGAATATAATTTACGTTTTGGAATGTATCTGACAAAGCACCTTGACCAACTCAAAAGGCACCCAAAGTCTTAGAATATTTCAGGATTACGCAGTTTTAGCTACCTTGAAAGACTAAAATCCCTATCTCTGTACTGTGTCTCATATAGACTCCTGATGGGGAAATCATTGTTTAGCTTTTGCACTGAAAACCCCAATTTTATTGTACCTCTTCTGCCTTCTAAAAAACAACAGTCTGTCTAATGCCTGAAGTAAAGAACTCAACCTCCACTGCAAGAGCAACACTATCTTCTGGTATTACAGCTTCAAAATCCAGTGTGAACCCTCTGCCTTTGAAAAATGTAACTTCCTTAGCATGTCAAACTAACATCCTATTGACTTTCAGATTTTAACTTGATAACACTGTAAATTCATTTTTGGGATGACTAACATGCTCTTAATAACAGGGGGTTGATATCTTGGTGTATGATGTTACTGGAAAATTTGAAAAAAGTTACAATGTATGATTTTATTCCTCTAAGATATCATGAAAAAAATAAACATGCCACCATTACTGCATTTTATAGCTATAAATCTGCAATATATGAGTCAGCAGCAGCAACAGCAATAACACATTTGTTAAAAAATATCATCCATGGCCATCAGGCTTAATTTATTTGTTTATTTTATATTTGATTACTGGGAAGGTCCAACTGGGCATTAGAACCCTTTTGCATCAGATGCCCAGGTAGAAAAGCTGTGTACAATTTATACAGAATTAATAAACACAATACAATTTTCTCACAAGTTACAATAGCAATACATTTTTATGAGGCTTAATAATGCAATAAAGCAATAAAATGTTAATTCTAGCAAGGAAATATTTGTAGTAGTCACATGACATAAACTTAATGCCATATTTTAAATTTTTTGTATAGCAGAAGATTCTAGATGTTTGGATGGGGGGTTGTGTGATGCTGTAAATTGGAATTTGTTGGAGTCTACCCATGGAGTCAGAAGGAAATAGAAGGAAAGGATAGGGTGGAACAGATAGGTTGGTAAACTAGTAGTTGCTGGGGAAAACTGAGAGGAAAAGAACAGTCGAGTTGACAGGATAGTGCATAAAGAGTACATATAAGTGACATTATCCAAGAGTTATGCAGCTGCATAGCCGACATTTAATGAGATTTTAAGGTTTTCAAGTTACTTTAGTGCCTTAGGTAAACAATTCCAGTTGTTGGACACATAATTGGTATACAGTGAGTCATCAGTTGTGTTGTTTGACTTTTTTTATTGCTGTAGCATGCCCTGTAAGGCATGGCATTTCTTGGGCCTGAATATGAGACAGTGGGCAAGAAGTAGTTAGTTGTATTGGAGGAGATGGAGGCGTTAAGTCCTCCAAGGTTGTCTAAGGGCTATGCAGTAGTATGTTCTATTTGAGCTATTGAAGGCAAATTTGACTATTTTATTATAGCAGTCTTTGAGTTTTGTTATTATGTTAGATTGTAGATTGGTATATGTTTGGGGTTTGTATACAGTAGGGTGGGCAAAAGGTACATTTTGGCAATAGTTTCTCTTGTTTTAGTAGTCAAATATCGTTTTGTTCTGTATAATAGGCTGAATATTATGTTGTTCTTTTTTGATGATATTTTGAAAGTGAAGGTCAAAGTTTAAGTTGTCATTGACTGTAACCCCTAAGAGGTTAGTATCTGATACTTGCTTAATGACTGTATTATCTCTTGAGATGACATTAAATTTGGTTTTATTTTAGGAAGATTTAAAGATGAATAAAGGCAGTATAGTTTTCTTAGCATTTAACAAGAGTTTGGAATTGTCTAGCCAGGTTTCCATTGATATAAAAGATTCTTGGGTTATTGTTTGTAGTTCTATTAGGCTGGAGGTAGAAAAGATGAGGGTGGAGTCGTCTGCATATTGAAGGAGAGTGGCTTGGTTGGCTGTGATGTGTAAGTCTTTTATGAATATAGTTAACAGAAGTGGTCCTAGTATGGAGTCCTGTGGTACTCCTACAGTAATCAGTAGAAAAGGAGAGTATTCTTGCTGCCATTTCACAGTTTCTGTCTTGCTAGCTAGCTCTGAAACCATGAGATAGAGGAAGAGGATAGGCCTAAGAGGGAGAATTCTTATAATAATTTCACATGAATAACAGTGTTAAATGCCTCTGACAGATCTAGGAATAGAGATGAGACCAGGTGGCCTGAGTTTCTATTTATATTGATAGCATCCATGAAGCAAACTAGGGCAGTGACTGCACTGTGGTTAGGCCAAAATCCATGTTGAGCAGGTGAGAGTAGATTATTAGTGGTTAAGTAGTGAAGTAGTTGTGTATGTATACAGTTTCCAAAATGTTAGACAGAGGGAACAGGATTGCTATGGGTCTGATATTAGAGTATTCAGTAGAGGGTCCAACTTTGTGAAGGGCGATTGTGTAAGCTTTTTCTCCTGATAGATGGGATGTCACATTCTTGAATGGATCTGTTAATTAGTATGGACATGGGATATGCTATGGCTTGAGCTACAGTTTTCAGATAGTTAGATGGGGAGTTGTATGCTACTTGACCGGTGGTTTTCATTTTTTGTAAGTATTTCTTTATGGTGGTGGTTGGGACAGGTTTGAGTGAGAAATTACTTTTGTTGGTGTTGGATTGGTCATGGGAGTTGTATGGTAGTTGTAGGGTTGTCCTTAATTACTGAGGTGACAGCTTGTAGGAAGTAGTTGACGTTAGTTGCTATAGTGGTGGGGCTGGGTTGGATGCTATTGCCTGGGTTGATCAGGCTTTAGACAGATGTCCAGAATAATTTGGGATTGTTTACGTTTGTAGCTTGCAAGTTGGGGTAGTAGTGTGTTTTGTTTTGCTTTATGTGACTACATGTTGTTACTGCGTGAGCAGAACTAGTGGTCTTCCTTTGCTGAGCAGTGACATTTCGTGCATTAAAACATTTATTTATACAGCTCTTTACATTGGCACTAATACCATTACATGATGAAAGACCTCATGACAGTTTATTAGTGAAAACTAGTTATTGGTCTGGATTCAATAAACTCCATGTAGATCTCGCGCAGTACCTACACAGAGTGTTTTCATGTATGTGATACTGCTCATTGTGTGGCATTGCACCATGAGTATTAATGATATGTGGGGTACGTAAGCAAGGTTTTGTGTCTTGCACTAATGTTGCTGGACACGAAACCTGTAGTCTGAATGCAGATTGTACCACCCAACCTTTAAGTGCAAGAAATCTGGACAAACATTAAACTAATGGGGGGACAAAGGGCCAAAACTAGGTACAGATTTACTATATTGTTCTGATAACCATAGAAAGTAGATAGAATAATAGGATTTGTGTTAGAATGCATGTTCTGATGGATGTGAAGTACAAAACTGAAATTTATGTCATTATGTATTGACTTCAATCTTCAATGATTTCCCAGTATACCACACATTTTACAATAAACATACCAAAATATGATGCAAACATCTGGACATTTTGCAAAAATCTGGACAGTCTCCTTTTTTTTTTGTGAGGTCAGTGTTTGTGTGATGCATCACTTGGCACAAACATGGTTGGCTGTGCTCACCTGGTTTGCAAGAAGGGCAGCAGTGCACAAACTGGAGGAATGGACCACATAGGTTGTAGACAGGACCTAGACAGCCACAAACTTAAACCAGATGCATTCAATTAATACTATTGGCTATAGTGCAAACATGGTAAGTGGAGTTGTGCTACAATTAACAGTGAGGACTTTACAATAACCACTAAGATAGGGCATATCATGTCACTAATCCCATGGCAGCAGGTGTTAAATGTAGGTGTGGAGTGCAGATAGCTCAGGGTTCTAGTACAAGGTGTGCAAATTTAGTTTTACTGTTGTGAGATTGCAGATTATAACAATGAAGTGTAACATACATAACTGTTTTCTCAATCTTCTTGTGGTAATAGCTGTAAGTGTAGGAGAACCGTAGACATGGTTCATTTGACTAGCAATATTTACGCAAGTGCCGGTATACCAAATAATCTTGAAATTGCAGTACTTGCCACTGTTGTGCATCGCTTAACATTAAACAAACATGGTGCTTGACAGTGTGCACCCTCACCTACTGCATTTGTGTGATGACAAGCGATGCGCAATATTTTCAAATGTTGCAAAACCAAAATGTGCACACTCTGAGTAGGCGCGAGATGTGCAATTGGCAGGAAAACATGAGGATATAAAATGCAATTGGCAGGAAATGGTCATTCTACATTGAGCCTGAGCTATGGCAGGCATGTCAAGAGCTGCTGGTGAGGGTGTGCACTTTCAGGCACAGAGATGGGAGTGTCCAGGAGTCCAAAGGTTTTGTTGGACTCCTAGTTAAGGAGCATGGGCCCTGGTTTCTGCAGTAGGACTATTCAGGCTCAGAATACAAGTCTGAAGCCTAGAATAGTATTGCCAGGGCTTTGACCAGTGCTACAGTATCCCCTGTACTAGTGAGCAATGCAAAAATCACTTTGATGACCTCTGGAGGAGGAAGCAGGATACCCATGACCATTGGATCGGGGAATTTAGTACGGGGGACACCCCACAGATGTGTTAGAATCAATTTCAGTGAGTAATTGTAAGAGTTAAAAGCTGAATATAGTCAAGCCTGGTATTCATAATGGTATTCTGTTCTATTTTTTCCACAGCTGATACGGAGCTAGCCTCGAATGTGGGGTCCCATGCTGCATGTTTGTTAAGAATGTGAAAAGCATGTGGTATGTAGGCATCAGAACAGTACTGTCTAAATAGTATTTTAATAACAATAATAATAATTTGTATAGTAATTTAGTATCATTAAAAGTCAAAGACTGCTTACTTGATATTTAATAAAGTTGTATCAACATGAGCATGCATATCTCAACTGTAAAAGAAACTTTGCATGCCTTAGTCTGTAGCACAAAGTAATGGTGCCATATTCTCAAATAACAGTGAGCATGCATCTCTAAACTGTAAAAGTATGCATGCAGTAATCTTTAGGACAAAATGACAGTAGAGTATTAGACAGTAGTCATCAGTTGCAATGTAACTTCATACCTCTATACCAGTGGCACAAATGGCCTTGTGTAAACTGTAATCAGTATAAGTGGAATATGCATATGGGCAATATATGCACACATCAAGGACTGGTGGCTGCAATCTGTACTATAGTGTACCTCTGTTATGAACTAGGTAGTCTTAAAAAATAATAAAGACATTTGTTAGTAGTTTGTAGTGTTAAAAATAAAGGTGACAGAATAGAGTCAAATAATTGCATCAACGCTTTCTATGTCACATATGAAGTTACTAATGTTCTCTCTTTTTTCCTCTAACCCCAACACTTTTCTCTCTCTTTTTTTTAATTTTTAATTTTTTGTTTTTTTTCCCACAGAACAGCGGGGTAAGCCTGTCCCATGGGATCCTCCTGCCCCTACTCCACAGGTTACAGCACCGCTGCCTGGCATGTCTCATGTGCAACTTGGTAGCACCCTCCCCCCCCCCGCTGATACCCCTGCACTACCCGGTTCCTCAGGTAGTTCTGCCCTGGAGGATAGGCCTGTGGCTCTCTCTTGGAGCAGTGGTGGATGTGGTGAGTTTATCACCCAACAGGAATTGCCAGGGATGGAGCGTAGAATTGTGCACTGCACTGTGGGTGCACACCTACTCTGGATGGAGCATGTGCTCACTTATTTTACACTAGAAAGGTTTGTTGTCTACACTCTTGTGGAGTATTCTACTGAATTGTTACTTTATTTAAACAGCTTTTTTTTTATGTTGTGATTGCGATTTTCTGCACTTTGAATTTCTAGTACTCCTGCACCCATGTGGCAGAAGTGTGCAGTCAAGGATCCATATGAGTTGGGAATTGCCAGAATAAGGCTCAGTCTTGGCCTTTTCCTTTGTTTACTTTTTAAAAATCATTTAACATCACTTGTATTGCAGGGTCATGTTTGGCTGAGTTTGCACTCAGTTTACCTGAGCTACTCATAGCTTGCACTGCTGCCCTGCGAACAACTCAGTTGTGCATTGTGAAACATTTACACATTTTCCACCCCTAGCCCTCCATAGAATAGATGCTTTTTATAGGTTCATAGGTTCATAGGTTCATACTAGGCTATCTGCCCTAGGGCATTTATAAGCCTAGCCAGAGTGTGTTTGGTTTTCGCCACCCATTTTAAATTAATTTTGCTATGCCCTTTTTCAAGGTTAGTATACTGTGCCTCTGTCTAACAGTGACACAGAAGTGATACCCGGGGTAAACCTATGATCTCCCATCCACTCATCAAGATTCCTCTTGAAGAGAGTCAATGAGGGACTCTGCCTAACCTGGACTGGGATTTTATTCCAGAGTGAAGGGAGCCTCTGGGTTATAAATCTTTCCCTCCAGCATGTCCTATTTATTTCAGTGCTGAGGTGCAAGACTTGAGCGTGTAGCTCGATGAGATTTGGATTTTCTGAGGTGCAGCATGTCCATTAATTCTGGGTTGGACATGGCTTTATACGTCAGGCACAGATCGCCTCTGAGCAGGTGGTATGCCACTGAGTAGAGCTGGAGTTTCTTTAACCAGGCAGCATATGGCATCCGTTTGAGCCCCTTGATCCTCTTGGTGAGGTACTTTTGGGGCCTTTCCAGTTGCTGCAGGTGTCTGGTAAGGTACATCCCAAAAGGGGCATTGTACTCAATTATGGGCCTGATAAGGGATGAGTAAAGAGGCACGATGACCTCCCCTGATCTAGATGTGAATCCCTTCATGATTAGGTGGGCTATATAAAATGTTCTTCTAACCACTTTGGCCATGTGGTTGTCAAATGAGAGATTGCTATCAACTTGGGTCCCCAGGTCCCTAATTACTTCTTCTGTACTTAATGGATTACCACCTATGTGGTAATTTGTGGGCATTTTGTTTTTGCCAAAGGGATGACTATACACTTTCTGGCATTTAGCTTGAGGCCATGGCTCTGGCACCAGTTGTCTGTTTCTATGAGGCCCTTTTGGAGGATGCTTGTGTCGGCTGGAGAGTCGATTATGGTGCCCAGTTTGCAGTCATCTGCGAACTTGGTCAGCCACAGTCCTTCCGTGTTGGCCTGTACCTCCGAGAAATATATACCGAACAAGAGAGGTCCCAGGACTGAGCCTTGTGAGATGCCACTTGTAACTGGTTTGGAGTCTGACATGGCTCCAGCAATTCTAACCATGTGGGTTCTGTCCTTGAGACAGTTTGCAACCCATCTAGTGACATAGGGGTTTATATTTAAGCTGGTGAGCTTATCTATAATGACTGAGTGGGGTATTGTATCGAAGGGTTTTGCGAGGTCCAGGTAGGCTGTGTGGACCACCTTCCCCTTGTCAGTGGCCTTGGTGACTGTTTCAAAGAAATCGACCAGGTTTAAGAGGCAGGATCTGCCCTTAACAAAGCCAAACTGGGTAGGATCCAGTGTCTGTAGGTCCCCAATATCTTTATTTATGAGGTCCATGATGATACTTTCCATAGCTTTGCAGACCAAGCTAGTCAGGCTTATGGGGCGATAGTTTCCAGGATCCGTTGAGGCACCACCTTTGTGGAGAGGGACCACTGTTGCTGTACTCCACTCTTTGGGTACATATCCTGTAGTAAGGCTGAGATTGAACAGTTGTTTTATGTTTGGGTTTAGCTCTTCTTGGAGTTCATGAAGGATGCAGCCCGGGACACCGTTTGGTCCCATTGATGCTGTGTTTTTTGCTTTGGAGAGCGCGGCTCTTACCTGAGCATCTGAGATGTCAGGGGGGCAGCACTCTGCTGGGATATATATTTGCCCTTTTGGTGGGGAGGAGGGGGGAGAAGTTTGCGCTTAACCTGTCAGCTAGGATGTTGGCAATGTCTGTGGGTTTGGTGTATTTTTTTGTCATTTTGGACTAATTCTGAGCATATCTGGGAATTCCCACTCAGGTTCCTAACATAACTAAAGAAAGCCTTGTGATTATCCTTAGTGTCCTGTGCAATTTTTCTCTTGAAGCTGGCCTTAGACGATTTTATGAGTGCCTGTAGTTTTTTGCTAATACTGATCAGAGATGCCTTCCCTTTTTGGGATTTTGCTCTATCACATAGTAGCTTCCTCCTTCTATTGTATAGTTTGTTTATGGCTGGGGTCCACCAGACAGGACGTCTGCCTTTGGAGGATTGGATCTTGGTTTTATTTGGGATTGCAAGATCCATGCATTCCTGAAGGTGTTCATAGAATGCGTTTATAAAGGATTCTGCAGTCTGGGCCGTATTTTCCACAGGCCCGGGGGCTTTGAAGGATTCCACCTCAGTTTTGAGGAGTGTGAAATTTGCTTTAGAGAAGTTTTTCACTGTGGTTTTCTGGGCAGGGGGTGGGGTAGGGATGTGAATATCCAGTGAGATTGGTTTATGGTCTGATCTTACCAGTGAGGGATACACTTCTGGTCTGGAGCATAGAGTCCCTATGTTGGTGATGATCAGGTCCAGTATGTTTTCTCCTCTTGTGGGAGTGGTAACAAGTTGTTCCATAGCATTTGAGTTTATAAATTCTAGGAACCTTTGGGCTAGGGTGTTGGAGCTAGAGTAATGCTCCCAGTCTATGTTTGGGTAGTTGAAGTCGCCCAATATAATGGTGTTTGGAAAGACCTTCATATTTTCCAGTGTTCTTAGGAAGGCCGAGTGGGGTTCCTGGGTTTGGGAGGGTGGTCTGTAGCAGGCTATAAACTGGAAGGCAGTTTTACCCACTGTTAGTTGCACATGGATAGTCTCTGATGCTTCGTGCTGTGCCACCAACCTGGAGGTGTGGGTATCTTTGACGAATATTGATACTCCCCCTCCTTTTGTGGTTCAGTCCAAGTTTTGGGGCCAAAAAGCATGGTATGAGGTATAACCTGGTAGTGCTGCGGTGCTCTCAGGAGCCTTGAACCAGGTTTCTGTTACTGCACAGATATCGATGTTCTCCATGCTAAGGAGAGTTTCGAGTGCGTGCATCTGGAGATTTAGACTTCTGGCGTTGAGTAGCATTACTCTTAGTTTCTTATCCCTTGTGATACCTATGGAGGTGGGTTTGTCTTTTGAGCCTTGCCTAAAAAAGGCACTATGGGGGTAGCAAGAGCCTTTGCCAATATCCGAAAGCCCAGGGGTGACAGGTGCAAGCCGTCCCTAGAGAAGCATCATGGCTTGTCGAGCATGTCATCCAAGGCTGACAGGCATTGGATCCCCTTTGAATGACACCAATACTTAAGCCAATTGTTGAAATTGATCATCTTGTCTTCATATTGTGGCATCATTCTTGGTGAGGGTAAGATGCTACTCAAGGTCAGGGTCATACCAGCCTGGGCTACATGCTCAGAGAGCTCCTCTATGTCTCTTTTCATGTAGTCCAGGGAGGTACGTCTCAGGTCATTCACACCAGCATGGACAATGACTGAGTCATATTTGTACTTGCCTTGGAGTGACCTGAGTGCTTGTGTTATGTGGCCGATCCTAGCGCCCGACAGGCAGCTCACCGTGACCTTCTCCTTGTTCAGCCTGGTGAGCAGGACATCAGTGTGCCTGACGATAGAGTCACCTATTACAAGTGTATCAGGTGTGTTGTTTAGCCTTAAGGGCTGTGACTGTTCGGCACACTGGCTTTGTGAGCTATGTGTTGCATGTGTTTTGTTTTGGGGTAGCGGTTGCTTGGGTGTGTGCTTTGGAGGTCTCTGCTGCTTAGGCAGATTTTTATTTAGAGCCTTCGAGTATGTTTTTGTGTGTTTATGTGTTTGGTTTGCTGTCGTGGTAGGTCTATGTGAGACTGGAATTGTAGTGAGTGTGGTTTCCTTCTCCTCCTGACTGGTTACGCCAGTACTGAGTTGAGAGAGCTTAGCCTCCAGTTTGGCTATATGGTTGCATCTCTCACATGTGTTAGTCTTACAGCAAAACCTGGTCCATCTAGCCCACTCTTCACTAGTTACCATAGTATATACCTTCTATAATAGATGGATAGTTTCCCACCATTTCTCCAGGAAGCCTGATTTACATGGTAATCCTGAGGCAATGTAGCAATTGCCTCACATATGCTGACAACCAGTTACTTCTAAAACAAACTAACACAACTTGTGAGAGCTGTAGTTGCACTATGAATTTGGAATCAATTCTCTCACATAGCATCAAACCAGATATCAAATGTGTTGTCAGCACACATACTTTACCTCTTGACATATCAAGCTCAAAACACATAAATCCATGTACTCGGAGGTACTCACTAGAAGCCTGCCTAAAGATCAGAGACCTTCTGAGTGCAAACCTACTGCACACACTGCAGACCCAGCAGAATCCACTACACATAATAATACACACAACAGTGTCTCAGCCAATAAGCTCCTAAGGCAAAACACTTCAAAACCAAATGTCTTGGTCATAAGTGACTCCATAGTGAGACACACAGATGTCCTCCTCACCAGGCTGGAGAAGGAGAAGGTCATGGTCAGCTGCCTGAAAGGGTATCAAGATCTATCAAATCACACATACAGTCAAGTCACTCAACAAGTACCGTTATGATTGTCATAATCCATGTTGGGGTGAATGACTGGAGACGTACCTCAATGTACTATATAAAGAGAGACATAACTGAACTCTCAGATTATCTGTCCCAGGCAGGTAGGTCCTTAGCCTTAAACAGTATTCCAGCTTCAGCCCGAATGCAGCCTCAATATAAACAAAACATGATTGACTTCAACAATTGGCTTAGCTTCTGCTGTTAATCCAGGGGGATACAGTATCTGTCAGCCTGGGAAGATATGATCAACAGACCATGCTGCTTTGCCAGAGATGGTTTTCACCTGTCGCCACTTGGCTTTTGGATACTGATAAAGGTACTTACCTTCCCCATAGTGCCTTTTTTAGGCAATGTCAGAACAACTAAATTCCTGACATAAAAAAAATCCACTAGAGACAAACTCAATGTTATGCTGCTTAATGCAAGCAATGTAAATCAGAAACTGCAATCACTGGAAGCACTCCTTACCTTGGAAGATGCCCATGTCTGTGCAGTCACAGAGACATGATTCAAGGCCACAGAGACCCCCCCCCCCACCAAGTCATGCAAGGCTGCAATGCCTTCCACATGTTCAGACCTCAAAACAAGCATGGAAGAACCAGAGGCAGAGGTGTATGCATCTTCATTAAAGACAAATGCACCTTAAGACTGGTCAGATAGTATGACTCCATAGTGCTACTCTAAGTCCAGCTAACTGTAGGTAAAACCCCTTCTATATCATTGTTAGCTATAGGTCCCCCACCCTGAACCATGAGAACCACTCTGGCTACCTGGACCTACTTGAGTCACTCACTATATAGCCAAACACATTGGTCATGTGGGATTTCTACTATCTTTCCATCAATTGGGGGTCATGTGTGAGCGCAAACACACTTACTCTAAGGTTCCTGGACTTTGTTAATACAGATGCTCTGTAACAGATAGTCTGCACCCATGTAAGGGGCTCAAATGTCCTAGACATAGTACTCACCAACAAAGGGGGTCTCTGCACTACCCCCCTGTGTGTTGCCTTCCCTGGTCAGGTTGGATCAGAATTCAGTCTTGTTTAAATTAACAATCATACCTGCCCCCCCCCCCCCCAAGAGCAAACAGGATGAAAATTTTCTGTAGAGCAAGCTATAGCCTCCTAAGTGATGCCATAAATAGTTGCAAACCCTCTGCTACCACTGTCAACAGTGACTGCTATACACAGGTGCACACAAATGGCCTGTATAAACACATACACAAATGAATAGACTCAGCTGAACCTGAACGGATCAAAACAAGGTCCTCACAAAAAAAACAAGCCACCCTGGTGGGCATCAAGCCTAAATAAGTTATACAATAAGTGGAAGAAACTAATGCCTAAGAAGAAGATGAAACTAACTCAGCAGAGGATGGACACCCTCCACAGCTTGAACAAGCAAATTAGCTATCTTGTAGTCCTCTAAATCCATGTACAAAGCTAAACTAGCATCCCTAGCTAAAGATAATCAGGAGGCATTCTTTAGTTACATCATAAATCTAAAAGGAAAGGGCCAGCTTTGTGATGAACTAGTAGTGGATGGTACCACTCATACTGATCCTGAGGGCATCGCCAACCTGCTAGCAGACAGATTTGTAGCAAACATCACTCACCTTATCCCCACCAGACATACCCTAAAGCATACATGTCATCAGTCCTCCACCTAGTATCTCTAAAGAGCAGTCTATAAAAGCACTCTCCATGGTCAAAAATGCAGCCGCTACGGGACCAGATAACAACTCAGGCTGTTGATCAAATGGTCTAAAACAGGACGTAGTGGAACCAGTTGGCACTCTCTTCAACCACAGTGTTAAGTATTAGCTTTGTCCCAGCAGACCCATAAGTCTAACCAGCCTTATCTGCAAGGCCATGGAGAGAATCGTCATGGACCTTAACAAAAGCATAGGTGACCTTCAAACTCTTGACCTGACACAATTTGGCTTTGATAAGTAGATCATGCTTATAAAACCTGGTGGACTTCTTCAAGATTGTCACCAAATCCTTGGATGAAGGTAAAACACTGCATACAGCCTATCTTGACTTAGCCAAGGCTTTTGACACAATCTGTCATTCAGGCATCATTGAGAAACTCAGATAGTTTGGAATTAATTTCTATGTCACTAGATGTGTAGCCAACTGAATCACCGACAGAACACATACAGTCAAAGTTGGGGATTCTACCTCTACCAGCAGACCAGTTACCACTGGTGTACCACAAGGATCTGTGCTAGGTCCCCTACTGTTTGGAATGTCTTTCTCAGAAGTCCAGGGGAAAATAGATGGCCTGTGGCATACCATGTTTGTCGATGACTGCAAACTGGGTGCAATCATTGAGTTCCCCAATGATGCTGACATACTACAAAAAGGGTTTACGCAGACGAATGATTTGTGACAAAGCCACAGACACAAAGTAAATGCAAAATAATGCATTATTATCCCTTTCAGCAAAGGGGAAGTCCCTGAAAATTACAATATTACTCCCTTAGCTCAAACTCTGTGGTGAGAGATTTGGGAACACAGGATAATAGCAACCTTAACTTCAATCACCATGTGTCCACTGTGGTAAGAAAGGACTTCTATGTTGCACATCTCATAAGTAAGGGCTTCAAATCCGGAGATATGGATGTTATAACTAGCCTGCTCTCATCAAACCACTAATAGAGAACAATGCTTCCCTTCTGTATGTACCTCACCTGACACCTGCAGCAGCTGTAGAGATCTCAGAGTTTTCTCACCAAGAAAATTAATGGCCTGCAACACATGACCTCTTTGGACAAACTGAAGACCCTATCACTGTACTCTGTATCTAATACTGTAGGTTGCTGAGAGGCGACTTGTGCCTGGCCTACAGAGCAGTCTCAGACACTGCCCTAATGGAAATGCTACACATCCACATGCCAAACTGGACAAGATTCACTGATTTTAGAGATCTTATCCTAGCTTGCAACATTAACAGGACATGCTGTAGAGATAGATATGTCTCCCAGTGATTGCCACTCCTCTGGAACAAACTTCCAATTCATGTAAAATAGAGCTCTTCAACGATCCTATTTAAGTGTAACTTAGACAACTGGATGAGAGACCAGAAATTTACCCCAGGTGTGTCACCCATGTCGCTCTTGGATAAGGGCACTTGGTGCTGATCATAGACTTGCGCTCCAAATATAGACCATACAACTTGATCAACAAGGGAAAAATGGTATAACATGGCTAGGCTTATAAAGGCCCTAGGGCCAATAGCCTAGTAACCTCTTATGAACCTAAGGTGACATCTGCCTGGGCTCCAGGCCAGTGCCTGATCCTGCCCTGGTGGGATGACTCCATATACAATAATCTGATATAGCTAATTGTATCAGCATTGTCTGTTGAGCATATGTTGATAACAGTGTCTCACATGCTGGTATAAAAGGCTCTCTGTAATGTTAAGTAACAGCACGCACACACACACACACACACACACAACACACACACACACACACACACACACACACACACACACACACACACACACACACACACACACACACACACACACACACACACTTGACTGCAGTGAGAATAGAACCCCTGCCTATTTAAGTACACAGACTACAGAACACAATACCTTAAGTAAGCGTTATGGCACACCTCTGACTTTTAAATCTCTACAGGTCAACTTATAGTGGATGACATCAGGAGGTGGGAGACAAGAGGTTGGGAGAGCTGCATGAAATGGATGTGTAGGCTTGTGCAAGTATCAAAAGACTAGTAAGCCATGCCACTGGTAGGACAGCACATCTATTCTGCTGACTAGAGCTACACAAGTTACTGCAGTGAAGACAGAACCCCTACCTATCTAGCTGCACAGACTACAGAACACAGTATTTTACATGAGTACCATGGAACAAGTCTGACTTTTACATGGTTGCAGGTCAGCTTATAGTGGATGACATCAGCAGTGCATGTTGGAGAGAAGAAGGTGGGAGGTCTGCCTGAAATGGATGTGTAGGCAGGTGCACGTATCAAAATATTGTCAAATTATAGGATTGGGGTGGT
Organism: Protopterus annectens; assembly: GCF_019279795.1. Classification (NCBI taxonomy): domain Eukaryota; kingdom Metazoa; phylum Chordata; order Ceratodontiformes; family Protopteridae; genus Protopterus; species Protopterus annectens. The sequence goes on along the minus strand of NC_056745.1, from coordinate 634,067,943 downwards.
AACTGCAGGATACAGTATGCATACTTGCTCTTCTGGCTGGCTTGAGACACACACACACACACACACACATACACACACAAACACACTCACAGTATTGACTGCAGTGAGAACAGAACCCCTACCTATCTAAGTACACAAGCTACAAAACTCAGTACTTTACACAACGCCACAGCACAAGTCAGACTTTTACATGGCTGCAGGTTAACTTATGGTAGATGACATCAGCAGGCCATGTGAGTGACAAGTTGGGAGGCCTGCATAGGCACATAGATTCATGGGTTCATATGAGGGCAGCAGCCAAAGTGTAGAGTGTGTTCTAGGTATGTAGAAGCCTAGTTGTGTAAAAACACAAGCACCCTTATTGAGCATAGTTGGATGTTTGAGTTTAGCAGAGAAAAGTTGTCAGCACCACTGACTAGCTCTGTCCATGAGGAAGCACACAACATTATATATTACACTTTGTAGTGTGGTTGATATATGTGTGTAAGACAATATTGAGCCTACAGGGTTGTACTGCTTGTGGGAGGAGACAACACATGTATATATTGTGAATATATGACGTATACTTAGAATGTGTCCTGATTTTGCAATGTTTCCACATACAGTTTTATGTCATACAAAGGAAATGGACAATAAACACCAATAAGAAAGCATCATATATACAGTTCCATAGCAGAGTGAGCAGTGGATTTGTGCGATGGTTTACAAAGTGTACACACATGCCCGTTACACCGGTTTGTGCATAGGTAAGTAGTGCGTAAAACCAAGCTGAATTGATAATATCTTCCAAGCAGAGTGCAACAGTGGCAAGCAATTTCATGTATAGGCAGTTGTGTATTTGTTTTTTGCAAAAGTTAAAACCATGTCAGTCAAGATGGCAGGAATACATTTATAGACCTATACTACACAGTATTCCCCCAGTCATACATTTGATCATAAATGTAATAATACATAGATTACTGTATCAGTAAAAATAATACTATATGGAATACAGTGTGTTTGAACTCAGGACCATGTGCATGGTAGTCCTAAATTCACACCCGTTGCCACAAGAATATTGAGGAAATAGCTGTCTATGTTGCACTTCATTGCTGTAAACTGCAGTGTCACATCATTAAAAGAAAGGCTGTACACTCTGTACTAGAACCGAGTGCCATCTGTACTCCACCCTGAGTTTTCACAATGGCCAAGGGCATTAACTGAATGTTTACAGTTACTATTTTTGGCTGTCTCCTTCATATGTGGTCTGTCACGCTTCGCGCAAACCAGATAAACACAGCCATTACTTGCTTATACTGTTTGCACTATGCGGCACATCATGGAAAAAGTGCAATGAAAAATGAGAGGAATAAGAAAAAACCTTAATAATGGACACAGATAAGTAAAATATGTGTCTGCTGTCATATATTAAGGTACATTTTGCACAAATCCACCACTATTTAATTCATTACTGCACCAATTTAAGATATACGAGAATATGCCATAATATTATTAAAGAATACATTCAAGGTTCAGGACTTACCTTGCAATTGCAGTAGCTGAGATAATTTTATTTCAGACCTAGAATTTCCTTGTCTCTAATCCCATGGTATTGAAGTATGCAAGGAAAACCAGAATGTAGGCTACATGGATGCTTTATAGCTTGTTGAATAGCCCCACTGTACTGAAAATCACCTGCTTGTGCTGTTAATTATCACCTATGAAAAACATCTGCTACTTTACTGAATATTTCAACTCCATTGGTGGGTATTAGTGCGTGATGTGCTCCACACACCAATGCTGAAATAAGGTGAACACAGGTGATCTTGTTATTACTTTTGTTCATGTCTGTGATATCACGCAAACATGCAGATGTAAAAGTGGAGGGAAGGTTGCAGACTCTGTACTAGAACCCAGGACCTTCTATACTCTAGCTCTACACATACACATGCTGTCACAGGAATAGTTAGGTGACAAGTACTGAGAATCCTGCCACTCATTACTCTATTTCCTGTGGTTGCATTAAGTGCCGCATCATGCAAAAGAGGACAAAAATTAAAAATGAAATTTGAACTTAAAGCGGACAGAGATGATACATTTTAACAAACAATAAAGAGGATGAAACAGAACTTGTGAATTGTGCACAGCTTTCATGCACTTTTACACTTCACAGACCTACATGTACACCTCTTAAAGTGTAACCTGACACCACCCCGAAGTCATCATTCACTGTTGACATGAATTAAACACAAATACTGTGGAAGTGCCTACATAAAGTGAACATCCCTACACAGTTGCAAGTTTTTAGGATTCAGCAATTCTAATGAGTTTTGACCTCATTTACATCTTCACAGCCCTGAATCTACACGGTTGGTAACAGTGTAGGCAGGGAAACTGAAGGGGAGGCCAGTTTTGTACAGTCAAGGGAGGGAGGGTATTACTGAGGTATATATCTGCACAGAGGAATGCAGGTTTTAAATTCTGTTTCATAGGATTTGCACTTTTAGCTGTCTACATTAGTTACAAGTATATTGTTCATTTGGGGGTGGGGGGTGCAAAGCTGCATTTATGTCATGGCACTTAAAAAGGAATTGTTGCTATTGTTAATATAATTTTCTAGCATTCAGCATGTCTTATAATGTCATAATGTGTGTGGGGTTACATGTTAGGGTCTGTTCTGTACAAATGTACAGGCATTTACTTGCTCTTGTTATTGTGTAGACTCCTTTCTGTGGCTGCATTCGGAAAACTTTTGAATACATGGATAACATGAGCATGGAGTCTACACAATTGCTTTACAGCTTGTCAAATAACTCCACTGTGTTGATTTGCTTCATTAGAATACAATTTAGCTACTAATGCTGTAATTTCCATGCCATGAAAGTTTCCGTGTTTGCGGGTGAGTGTGTGCCACCATGCAGAGTTTACTGAATCTAAAACACTTTACGGCCATGTGCATATTGCACTGTGATTGCACATGGTCAAAAATGATCATGTAGGTTTTATTGAATCCCCCATTGTCTTTTTCTAATGAGTAAGAATTGGGTTTTGTACATTAAAGGCATTACATACAATCCTGTTAGCTGTTCTGTTATTTAATTTGCTTGTATGCTAATATGCTTCATAGAGAGGCAAACTGTTAGATGCACTTTAGTGTTTCTTTTAAACTACTTTGCAAAGTGCAAAAATTACCACAAAAAGTGTTTATTCTTACACTGCAAGCAAGTAAGCAATAATGCTCAACAAGGTGGGCATTTTCCGGAAATTAATGCATAGCCAGGGGTTTTGTGAAGCCAAGACTTACCACACCTGGAATGATATTATCTGCTAACTCTCATGCTGGAGGGAAAGAATGGGCAATGGTAAACTGTTTTTTATTTTTTATTATTATATACTTTTTTAATATTTTTGATGTAAAATAATTCCTCTGCCTAATCTTTCAAACTCATTGTGGCATATGTATTTATTGTTGAAGGAAGTATTTTCCATCCAAAATCTAAGTTATGTTAAGTATTTAATGTTTATACATATATATTCACACACACACACACATTTAGAAGCACAGGTAGACAGACTCATACACATATAAATAGAAACAGACAGACATGTAGACACACACAGACACACACACACTTGCTTGCTTTATTTAATTTTTTTTTCTGTCCAAGATTCAAGACACCTGGAGAATGTTCACTATCTATTCAAGGTGAAACTCTACAGTTTGCCCATTCTCAAATACATATTAATGTTCTTCTTTCGGCTTTTCCCAGTTAGGGGTCGCCACAGCGGAACTCCGGTCTGCTAATGATTGGCAGTAGATTTTTTATGGGTGCCAAGGTGCCAGCTCGACGCCCAACCTTCAACGAAGGTACGCCCATTCTACGCATGTCTTTCAAATGTCACTCGACCATGGGAGGACATGCAGACTCCACGCAGAAGGTGCTCCCACCGAGAATCGAATGGGAGAACCTCTTGCTGTGAGGCAACAACGCTACTGCTGCACCACAGCAGCTTCTCAAATACATATTAATATCATATTGATTATTAATATTTTTATATAGTGTACAGACTCATTTAATTACAACTGTATATTAGTTTTTCAAGTACATTCCAACAAGGAGCAAATTCTCTCTCCTATCAAAGCAAAACACAAATACACAGCTGTAAGGGTATCTACAACAAAGTAAACAAAAATAGTTTCCATAATATGTCTGTTGATGTCTCTGCAGCAAACATTTCTGAAACAGTGCTGTATTGGCATTTGACGTATATTACCAAACACTGTGCATGGTGTCTTCTCACAACACTTTTACTTACTCCATTTCTTAAAAAGCATTAATATAATATAATATAATATAATATAATATAATATAATATAATATAATGACGTTAATGGTACTTATAAAGGTAATAATCCCATTACATAATTAGAGATGTTAGATGCTGTCATGTCATAAAACAGCACATAAAGATTTAATACTAGTAGTTTCCTTGTAATGCTTGTTTAACTATTTTGGAGAAAGAACTAGTGAGAGAATGTTACTAATAATGGATAGGTGTGTAAAAGTAAATGTTCCTTGATGTTGCTTCAAATGTCAAAACTTCTATACAAAACGACAAATCCATTTCAATCAAGTTCTTAAAATAGGTCTTTTGCTTAAGTGAGGAAACATCTGAGTTGTGAGATGTAATGAAGCATGACATTGTTGTGTCCATAAATATCATTCTTAAACAACATAAAACAGGCTTCATGATTAAACCACACCTCCGCATTCACCTTGATTAAAATGGAACGGAACAAACACATAGCTTAAATGTATTGAAACATTGATTTGGGCTTGCAGATTCACTATAAATTTAAGTACAGTTGTGCTTTCTGGGACATAATTAGATCATGCAGTTAACTTTACTTTATATATTTTCTTTAGTAATAAACTCTGGATTAATTTCTTAAATGTAATGAAACTATGAGATAAAATATAACACAAAGTACAAGTTCCCATAGGGTGTGTGTTTTTGAGCAAATCAGTGGAACATGGTGACACTACTACATTTAATATGTAGATACCTGATAATTTATATTACTTGTTTTAATCTGATTTATGTTTTGTGCCAATAATATTTAATCTAATTCGTTTAGTGCCAACTAGCCCAGTCATAGCTGAAAATGGTCCTATACTGGTCTAACTGCCCAGTTAACAAGCAATAAATATATAACGGTTTTGTAAATGTGTTTCTGTGCATTGGAAGTGCTTTATCAGGAATGCAGCTCAGATTATACTATCTGTGTAGCCAAAGAGCAATCAAAGCTCCAAGATTAAAACAAATGAATCTGTGTTAAGAATTCATGTTGACAAGTAATTATAGAGTGAAATGTTTTCATTTAGGCAATTATGACTTAAAGAACATATTGTTTTCTCTAACACTAGTACTCTTTCTTGCTGGATCTTTTTATTGTTATATTTCCTCCATGTGAGTTATATACACAGTTCTCAGTACCAAAAACAGGAGTGATACAACAGTTGTGTTATCAGCCTTTGCTCACTATATTATATTAGCACACACAAAGTTGTAATTTATGTTCACCTATCTTTGTTCTGCCATTCTTTTTTGGCCTGCTCAAGGACATATTGAGGCTGACAACACCTGCAACACAACATTTACTTGTCTCCTGGATTTCATAGGATCATAGGAGGTTACTAGGCTAATGGCTTTGGGGCCCTTACAAGCCTAGCGAAAAGTTTATCTCCAAAAAAGAAACCTCAGTCAGCACCTGTTGCCCCTGTCAATGAGGGACAAAGGTGGATCCCCTGGGACAAATGTATAGTTTTCCATCCATTCATCAAGATTGCATTTGAAGAGGGCCAGTGAGGTGCTCTGTTTGACATGTATGGGAAGTCTATTGCAGAGACGGGTCAGCCTCTGGGAGACAAACTTGTCTCTCCAGCAGGTTTTGTTGATGTCACACATTAGATTTAGGCTTATCGAGCGGGTTATGCACAAGGAGTTAGACTTACGGATATGGAGCATCTCTAGTAGGGCAGGATCCAGTATTGCCTTGTAGGTGAGAAACAGATCGCCTCTGAGCAATCTGTATGATACCGAGCAGAGTGATAGTAATTTAAGCCTGTCCTCATATGATAGGTGTTGGAGGCCATGGATTCTCTTTGTAAGGTATTTTTGTGGCCTTTCCAGTTGGTGCAGGTATTTGGAGAGGTACATACCAAATGGGGCATTATACTCAATAATAGGTTTAATAATGGAGGAGTACAGAGAAGTAATAACCTCCTTTTTTTCTGGATGCAATCCCTTTACTTATAAGATGAACCAAGTAAAAGGCTTTTCTGACCACAGCTGCCACATGATGGTTGAATGTGAGATTGCTGTGAACCTGAGTACCCAGGTCTCTCACCACAGGTTGTGTGCTTAGGGGGTTGCTGTTGATGTGGTAATCAGTGCTGTGTTTTTGCCAAAAGGTACGATAATACATTTTTTTGCATTTAACTTAAGGCCATGTTATTTGTAGCTGTGAGACCCTTTTGCAGTACGTTAACATCAACTGGGGAGTCAATGACAGCACCCAACTTACAGACATCTGCAAACTTGGTTAGCCACAAGCCCTTTGTCTTTCCCTGGACCTCTGGGAAGTACATGCCAAACAGTAGGGGTCCCAGGCCAGATCCTGGGGAACACCACTAGTGACATTTCTGCTGTTGGACGTGGCAGCACCTATTTTGACTTTGTGGGTCCTATCTGTGAGCCAGTTGGCCACCCATCCGAATAGATAGGGATTAACACCAAGCTGTGTTAGCTTTTCAATGATGCCTGATTTGGGGATTGTGTCAAAGGCCTTGGTCAGGTCAAGGTAAGTTGTATGTACTGACCTTCCCTTACCCAGGGCCTTGGTGACAGTCTCAAAGAAGTCAACTAGGTTCAATAGGCAAGATCTTCCTCTGACAAATCCAAACTGGGTGGGGTTAAGTGCTTGGAGATTGCCTATGTACTTCTTTATGAGATCCATAATAATACATTCCATGACTTTACAGATCAGACTTGTTAAGCTGATGGGGCAATAATTTCCCGGGTCAGTAGTGGCACCAACTTTGTGCAAAGGGATGATGATGGCAGTTCTCCACTCTGCTGCAATGAAGCCTGTAATTAGGCTGTGGTTGAATAGGGTGCTCAATAGTAAAGCTAGTTCTTGCTGGAGATGGTGCAGAATACAGCCTGGGATACTATCAGGTCCCATGGAAGCTGTGTTCTTTACCTTGGATAGGGCCATTAACACTTGATCTACAAAGATGTGAGGTGTGGGACAAGTATTGGGGATGTCAACTGGGCCTTTGGGGGGTGATAAGGGGGTGAAGTTTACGCTGAACCTATCAGCCAACAGGTTGGCTAAGTCAGCAGGGTCACTGTTAGTGGTATCATTAACTACTAGTTCAGAACGAACTTGGGCTTTGCCATGGAGGTTCCTAACGCAACTGAAGAAGGACTTGTAGTTTCCCTGTGTTTTGGAGGCTAGTTTCAACTCATAATTGGCTTTGGAGGTTTTCACTAGTGATCTAATTTGTTTGTTGAGGCAGAGGAGGGAGTTTTTCTGATTTGGAATTTGTTCCTTTTTACCCTCGGACAACAGTCTCTTCCTTGTGTTGTAAAGCTTGTTGATAGAGGATGTCCACCAGACAGGTATGTGTTTTCTTGAGGAGCAGATTTTAGTTCTGTTGAGTATGGATGAGTCCATGCAGTTGTACAGGTGTTTGTATACTTCACTGGCGTACTGTTCGGCATAGTTGTCTGCATCATCTGAGGGGGCTGTGTGAAGCTGGTTATGCCCTCCCTTAGGAGGTTGTAGTCAGGTTTTGAGAAGATTTTTAGCCTGGTTATAGCTTGGGAGTGGTTGGATGGGATAGAAGCTTTGAATGAGACAGAACAATGATCTGATCTCACCAGGGAAGAACATACTATGGGAGTAGTGCAGCGGTCACCCATGTTGGTGACAACCAACTCCAGTATGTTATCTCCCCTTGTGGGGGATAAGACCAGCTGATCTAATGTGTTAGAACTGATGAAGTCAAGGAAGCATTGGGTGAGTGCATTAGTGCAGGAATAGTTCACCCAGTCTATGGTGGGGTAGTTGAAGTCACCAAGGATCAGGGTGTTAGGGGGTACCTTGATGGAGTTAAGTAGGTCCAGGTAGGAGGTGTGCATCTCCTGAGACATGGAGGGGGGTCTATAGCTGGCTATAACTTGGATGGTGCCTTGCCAACTGTCAGTTGCACCTGGATTAATTCCAGTGTGCCATGTTGGTAAACCAGTCTGGAGGTGTGCCTGTGCATAATGAAGATAGAGACTCCACCACCCTTAGTCTTTCCGACCTTATATTGGGGTCAGAAAGTGTGGAATGAGGTATAGCCTGGTAAGGCAGGGGTGCTCTCTGCAGCCCTGAACCAAGTTTCCATGTCTGCACAGACATCGGCATCTTCCAGTGTGAGGAGAGCCTCCAGTGAGTGCATTTTCAGATTAAGGCTCCTAGCATTGAGCAGCATGAACTTCAGTTTGCTTTTTGACAGATCTTTTATGTTGGAAGATTTGTCTTTGGGACATGGCTTAAAAAAGACACAATGGAGGAGGCAAAAGCTTTGGCCAAGATACGGAACCCTAGGGTGAGAGTTGGAGGCCATCTCTGGCAAAGCATCTTGGCCTGTCAACCATGTCATCCCAGGCATACCTATAGTAGATCCCCTTGGAAAGACACCAGAAACTAAGCCACATGAAGTTTGTAAAAGGTTGTTGTTACTAATAGCAGATTTACATGCACACTATAAGTACACATATTATGTATTCACAAGGTGATAACATGTATTACAGAAGTAACCATACAGAAGATATTTAAAAGGGAATAGAACTGTTAACAAATAAAATTAAAAAACATGTTAAGAAGGAAAGGATGAATGAACATAAAGAAAAGTATGTAAATGTATATGGGTATGTTTGTACTGAGAGCAGAGATAGAGGCTTGAGAAGGACATGGGTGGGATAGCAGGAGTAGGACATTTGCACTATATCTGCTTCACTGGGTAAGCTTTAAATTGGGATCTGAATTTGGTGTATGTTGTGTGACCCTATAAACTGAATATGGGTTCCAGTCAGAATTTGGGGGTTAAAAGAGAAAAAACTGTTTGATACACTGTAGCTTTGTGTTAGATGTCTTATAGCATTTGGCCTGATTGGGACTTTCTTCCAAGGTAGTAGGAGGGGAAGGTAGGCTGCCCATAAAGCAAAAGCAAACCTCTTACTAGGCTACCTTGTATTTCGTGATGCAATAGTTTAAATAGTTCTGAAGAAGTCTGGTTAAGATGAAAGCGCTTAACTGCGGAGATAATGCTGTTTGGCTGTCTAACTGGTGATTTTTTTGTTTCTTAGCTGGACAGAACAACACCATGCACACCTATCCTCTTATACTGCGGCACTTAAAAATAATCCTTTCTAAATGTCAAAGACCTCCCAAGCCATCAAACTGCAACACCTACCTTCAGTTATCACTACAGCACACATCAAAAGCAACACCTAACACCACACACAAGCCTACACCCAATGATTCTCCAAGAACAAAGCCCAAAAGTCAAGCAAACACTTTACCTAGTACTTTAGTCATAGGGTGTTCTATTATACATCGCAAAGATACTCCTCTCACCAGGCTGGACAAGGAAAAAATAACGGATAGTTGCCTATTTGGAGCCAGGATCCACAATATCATGCACTCAACTTACTGTGCCTATGCTATCAATATGATTATATCATAGTCCATGTGGGTGTAAATGACCTGAAGCATACCTAATTGGACTATATGAAGAGAGACGTTATGGATCCTTCTGAATGTGTGCCACAGACAGGTACTTGCCTTGTACTGAGCAGCATTCTGCCTTCACCAAGAATGATGCCACAGTATGAACAGAAAATGATTGTTTTTAATAACTGGCTTAGTTTCTTAGTTTCTGGTGTCACTCCAAGGGAATCCAATATCTATCCCCATGGGGCGACATGGTTATTAGACCACTTTGCTTTGCCAAGGATGGTTTGCACCTGTCCACCCTGAGATTTTGGATATTGGTTAAAATGTTATCCATACCCTTAGAGCCTTTTTTGAAAAAAATGATAAAACTACCAATATAGCAAAAAAAAAAAAACAAAACAAAAAAAAAACAAACAAAAAAAAAAAAACTGAAAGCAACCTTAACTGTTACTGCTTAATGCTAGGAGCCTAAATAAGAAACTCCACACCCTGCGAGCTCTCCTTAGTCTGGTGAATGTAGACATCTATGCTGTTACTGAGATTTGGTTCAAAGCCACAGAAAGTACGCAGGCAGTGGAGGGCTACAGTACCTTCTACATTCTTAGACCAAGAGCACCATATACAAGGGCTAAAGTGTCTCAATTTACATTAGCAGCAAATATAACTCTATGTTATTTAAACAGGATGATGACCTGGAGTTAATCCACATCCAAATATCCATGGATAAGCTTCTCTGCAATGTCCTGGCCAGCTACAGGTCACCCTCCATCACCCACAAAGCTCACAACTCTTACCTAGACCTACTACAGGCACTCACCATCCAACCAAATACCCTATTCATGGGAGACTTTAACTGCCCCTCTATAGACTAAAAATATATGCGGCCTCTAGCTTACAGGCACAATGTTTCTTGGACTTAATCAACACGCACACACACCCTGGAAAAGATAGTGTACTGTCCAACCAGAGAATCAAACATATTGGAGCTAGTACTCACCAACATCGGAGAACGTTGCAGCCCCTATCCCCATGTCATGTCCTCATTGGTGGAGTCGGACCACAAAGCTGAACCCCTCAAAGTAAAAATCAATCCAGAAAACCCAACTAAACCTGCAACAGGAACTATACTAAAGCAAACTAAATTCTATTAAGTGACAGTTTGTCAAAATTCATGGTATTTCCAAACCCTGAGAGCACAGCTACCCATGTAGAATTATTTACAGAAACCCTGTACAAACATGTAAATGGTTGCCCTGAGGCTTCAGTACCTACCAGAAGTAAGCCCAGATTAAACGTCAAAAACAAGCCACACTGGTGGAATCCTTATCTTAACAGGCTATATAACAAAAGAAAAAATATCACGGCAAAAATCAGAAAGAGTAACTCTGATAGAGACAAGAGCTCTCTGATTCAACTAAACACAAAACTAAAAGGTCTAATAATGTTCAGAAAGGTCAATCAAAAGGTCAAGGCAGCCTTCCAGGCTAAGGACAATTACAAGGCCCTCTTCAGCTATGTCAGGAACCTTAAAGTAATACTCAGCAGTGTGCAGAACTGGTAGTAAATAGCACAACCTTCACTGACCATGGTGGCATAATAAATGTACTGGTTGATACATTTAGCTCTAACTTCACCCCCAATTCCCCCCAGTACCACCTGTGAAATCCCTTCCAGCATATCCCTCCTCAACTATCAACAAGGACCAGATCCCAGAAGCGCTCACTAAGGCCAAAAACACTGCTTCAGTGGGCCCCCAAAATATCCCCGGTTGCCTCCTAAACAGCCTACATCATCACCTAGCAGGACCACTTGAGGCACTCTTCAACTACAGCCTTAGATCTGGTTATGTGTCAGGTGAATGGAGTGTCGCAACACTCATCCTTCTTCATAAGGGTGGACCATCAACTGACCCCATGAACTACAGAGCCATCAGTCTGACGATTCTAATATGTAAAGCCATGGAATGAACTATCATGGAAATGATCAGCAAGGACATTTGCAACCTGCAGACACTGGACTCATCCCAGTTTGGCTTTGTTAAGGGAACATCTTGCCTACTTAACTTGGTAGACTTCTTGAAAAGGACACCATGGCTATGGAAAAGGGGAAAATGGTGCATACTGCCTACCTTGACCTGGCAATGACATTCAATACAATATCCCACTCAGGTATTGTTGACAAACTCTCGAATTAGGTATAAATCCCTGCATAACTTGCTTGATTGCCAGCTGGCTAACAGAACCTAAGAAGTCAGGTTTGGGGAGACCACTTCCACCAAGAAAGCAGTCACCAGTGAAGTATCCAAGGGCTCTGTGTTTGGCCCACTCTGGTTTGGCACCTACTTCTTGGAAGTCAAGGCTAATGTCAAAGACCTCAGAAATAAATAGGAGAATAGTTTGTTATATATAGCTTTATTGACAGTGTCTGTAAAGGTTGGAAGTACAGTGTTAATACTACTGGAGGGATGGAAGCCATGTTGTGTGGGGGATAGGAATGCTTCTTGTAAGAGATGGTTTAGCAATCATTTCTGAATACATTTTTCAAGTATATTGGAGAGGGGTGATAAGATTGCTAAAGGTGTACAATTAGTAATGTTTGTTGAATTTCCTCCTTTGTTTGTTTGTTTGTGTCTTTTCGGCTTTTCCCGGTTAGGGGTCGCCACAGTGGAAGTCCGGTCCGCTAATGATTGGTAGTGGATTTTTACGTACCGGGTTACCAGCCCTGACACATAACCTTCAATGAAGGCACACCCCATTCATGTATGCCTCCACACAGAAGACACTCTAGCTGAGAATTGAATGGGACAACGTCTTGCTATGAGGCGACAACGCTACCGCAGCACCACCACCGCAGTATAAATGTGCAATTTTTTTTCCAGGGACACAGTGAATGTGGGATTCTTGGATTAAGTTCATAGGTTCATAGTTTTATACTAGCCTAACCATCACCAGGGTCTATACAAGCCTAGCCATGCAACCCAACATAGTTTATTACCAGAGATCCTTGGATGCCAATATAGTAGGGTATGTCAGTAAAGATGTAGCAAAGGGTTATGTGGGGGGTATGTTAGTGGGGGATTAATTTACTCACTGTGAAGCTCTGTCCATCAGAGACATGCAGGCCAGATCAGAGGTGGATTTGTGATTTTTCTTCTCATGAACAAAGTTTCTTTTGAATAGGATCATGGATGAACTTTGCTTCACTAGATGGGGGGCTTATTCCATAACATGAGGATCCTTTGAATCACATATCGGTTCCTCCAGCAGGTTCCATTTATATCGCAGACAATGTTCATCTCTTTGGATCAAGTGTTTCCTGTGCTTTGCCTTGTAGATGTGCAAGAGATTCATCAGAGCTTGATCTGATGGTGCCTTGTATGGCAGGCATAGACCGCCTCTCAGTAACCTGTAGAAGTTTCAATAAAGAGGGAGAACCTTAAGTTGATCTGTGTAGGACAGGTTATTCATACTTAGTTTCACCTGGTGAGGAAGTTTGAGGGCATTCCAACTGTTGAAATTGCCTAGTTAGGTGCTTGCAAAAGGGGGCATTATTCTCAGTGATGGGTCTGATGGGGGCTGAGAAGAGTGCTACTGTTACTTCCTTGGACCTGGACGCTATACCCTTGCTTATGAGTTGGACAACAAAGAAAGATTTCTTTACTATCTTGGCTAAGTGCTGGTTAAATGCCAGATATCTGTCTACATGTGTTCCCAGATCCCTAACTGTCAGGTCAATTCTTAGGGGTGTTTTATCAATGAAGTAAGCCTTCAACACAGTTTGTCACAGCAAGCTTCTACTTCAGAAATCAAAGAGTTACGATTGTGTTTGGACAAATATTCCAGTATCTGTAGTTCAAACAGTGGAGGATTCAGTAGCCTTGCATGGTATTACTTGCTAGAATTAAAAGTAATCACAAATAAAGTTTAAAAAACATTATTATTTCTGTATGTACAACTAGAACAAACTGTAAACTATCACAGCAATATTAGTTTGGGCATAATATGTGCCTTTAATGTTATTATCTGTTTTCTTTTCTTATGGATGTTCTGAGCAATGCTGAAAATATTGCCTTAAATGCAAAAAAAAAAAAAAAGATTGGTAATTAATATATGCAAAATTAAAGTTTTATGTGAAAGGTGGTTGTCAAGGCCTCTGTACCTCTTAGACCCACCTCACTTCTTAGGTGTTTAGGGGTAGGGAATGGCAAGGGAGTTTAGGGTTAGGAATTGGGTGTGAAGTTTTAGGGTTAGGCAAGGAAGGGGGCAGTAGATTTTTAGGTTTATGGAGCAAGCAGGGAATTTAAGTTTAGGAAGGGGCATGGGAAGTATAGTTTTACAGTAAAAAAAGTGATTCGAGAATTTAGATTAAGTGAGTGGAAAAAGGAGTTTAAGGGTTAGGCAGTGATTGGGCACTTTAGGTTTCGGGAGGAGAAGGAGAGCTTTAGGGTTAGAATTAGGGTTATGGAGTGAGGACTCATGGTAAAGTTAAGGACTGGATACAAGTTTTAGGGTTAGAGTTAATGTTATGGAGAAAGGACTCAGGGCAAAGTTAGGGACTGGATGGGAGTTTTAGGGTTAGAGTTAGGGTTATGGAGCAAGGACTGAAATTAAAGTTAGTTACTGGATGGGAGTTTTATGGTTACTGTTAGGGTTATGGAGCAAGGACTCAAATTAAAGTTAGGGACTGGATGGGAGTTTTAGGGTTAGAGTTAGGGTTATGGAGCGAGGACTCAAATTAAAGTTAGGGACTGGATGGGAGTTTTAGGATTAGAGCTACAGTGGGACACTGATGCAATGTACTAGGGTTTGGTGGTGAGGAGGGTGCTAGGTAATTGAGTAAGATCAAGCTAGTCAGAGTTAGGGCACTTGTCATTTAGAGCATGTGGTAGTGAGGAAGTGTGTTGCAAAATACTAGCACGGGAGCACTTGTACTAGGCCCTGATTTTCATTATACTCATATCCAAGGTCTGTGTTACACAGAAGAAAAGTAAATTATTGATTTTGTCCCCTCAGATATCAAGTATTTACCTTCCTCCTCTTTTCAACAACTTCAGAATAGAAAGGCAGCGTTTTCAAAACACTGTGATTAAATTTCTCTGATTCAAGCATTTGTATTATAGAAGGTGCTGCATCACCATTTTCTTAAATTCATATAGTAACATGTGGATCATTTTACCTTCTACTTCTGTCACTTGTGACTCTTTTTGGCTGTGCAGTTTTAGTTTCTTGTTCATCTTTTTCTATTGTCTACAGCCTGTGTTCAAAAAACTTTTATGTCAATGAATTTGTGTATGTTTGATTGTTTTTCTTTTTATTTGTGTGTCCCTCCCCCCAAGCTTGATGACATAAAGCCTCCCACAGGTTGACATGGCTCAATTATTACCTTATCTGAGAATTTCACCCTGGGATCAGAGTGGGGGTGGTCTAGAGGGGTCATTATTCAGGCAGACAAGAGAGCAATTTATGCTCTCACTGGCATCTCTGCAATGATAACATGTGTAATGGCCTATCCCTGTTCCTGGGTGTAGAGCTATGCAACTTCTTTCACTCAAGAGGCTCACAATATCTTCTGAATGTAAATGCAAGCTTCTGCACACCCTTGTTGAAAGCTACTACCAAGAGGTGGCTTTGTGAGCTTGTTGCCCATCCCCAAGCCATACATTTGCATTGCCATCCCACTCCTAAGAGGTTGTAGCAGTATAAGGCCACATTTGCCCCCTCTTCTGCCTAGGATGCAAACACTCATTCTCCTCTGTCATTTCCATCAGACACCTGAGGCAGTAGCCAAACATAGGTTGCCTGGGTTGTAGTCAGGACATTATCCCTCTTCAGCTCCAAAGCTGGAATGCTTGTCTTCTTTTATACCTATAGCTGCCTGATTTTGTTTTCTGTTGGACCATAATGGCTTTAATATTCTGGCTCCAAGTGTGTTACGTCCTGCTCCTCTTATCAACTTTAATACTGAAAAAACAAGTGACTTGTTTAGGGATCCACAACTCCCCTCTATAAACCTTTTGTCATGTCATGCAGAAGCTTCCTACATGTGTGCTTACATATGTGCATAAAGCAGTCTGAACATGACATCATATAGATATATCTAGCTGTATCATATGTTCATTGACAGCATTTAAATATACCTTAATGGCATACTTCATTACATTTTAGAGCTCAGATGTCTTTCAATCTTAAATTTAGCAAATACCAATTTTAACACATTACCTGGAATGGTTTTGTAGCACTGTTTAGAAGTTGTGACATTTGAAACAGCACCAAGTCATATTTGCGTTTACACACATTTTCATGCTGACTCTGGTTCTTTCATCCAGTATGTTTGTTTGTATTATCTGAAAATGTTTAAACAAGCTTTTCTGGGAAACTACGTCAGATCAAGGTCCATTTGATATTTGTATGACATGATAGTATTTAGCTTCTGTCATTAGTTAATGTAACTGCCTTTCAGTGATAAATTCACTATACATTATATGATTCAATTTAATTAATAAATGGTTAAACCTATAAGCTATTAAAGCATCTTTTTGTGGGTGACTAGGGAGTACTGACTGGTTAAATGACTACTTAGAGTCACACCATTGAAGGGATTAAACCCATGACTACAGGATAAAATTGGTAGCAGGCAATGGCCTTAATCTTTTGTGTTAAACACCATGTACAACATGACAGCTGCCAGAACAGTGGTACTTTACAACACCTTGCTACAGGGATGTGGATGGAGATGAAAGGAATTCTGTTTTGGTTTACTTACGTTAGATGGTCATGTTGATGCTCATAGCTACTTTTTCTGTTGTAAGAGCAAACATCTTTAAATAACTATTTTAGAACCTGCTCCCCCATGACCATAAAACTCTCAATTCTCCTATCTTTCCATTCATTCCTCATAGGATACCAGGGTAGAAGTGCTAAAGATCATGGCTGTTATCTAATAAGGGTTAGGAAAATTTTTTGAATGCTCCTTGTATCCCCTCCAACTCAAAGGGAATATGCAATGTGCAATGCCAGCTACTTTGGACCTTTGTAAGTGTGAGTCTTCATGCATGTATGCCCCCAGCTAGAATATGCGTACTTCCTGACAAGTTCATGCCCCCTCTCGTGTCACAGAATGAGAACTGCAGCTGTAGAACTTCCCACATGGTGGAGCTCTTGAGCCAGAACTTCTTTAAAACCTTTCTCCTGGGATGGACTTGGCTTTGGTTGCTCACTCCCATCTCTTGTCAGCTAGGTCTTCTACCACCAAGACTGGTAATTACACCCAGGTCATCTGCAGCATTAACACAGCTTAAACAATCTGCAGAGCTAGCAACAAACATTTTGATTATTTCTGGTATTTTCTGGAAAAGCGTTGGTCCCCAACTAGGTTACATCCTACAGTGTTGCAATACTACATTCTGCAATTAGGTGAGCCTGATGTCTGTTACTCTGACTAGCCAACAAGTACAGGACTTGCCTGATGATCTATAGTCATATTAAAGTAGTTGCACTACCATCTGTACTGCACTAGGATTCCTCCGACATTTCTTCACCTGAGCATATCACATTAGCAAGGAAAAAATAACATTTGGAATATTGGTGGGCACTTAGAGGAATCAGTTTACATGACTTTGGGCATTGTCAGGAAACTGGAATACCCAAAAAAGAAATTAAGAATGAACCTTTAATCTTTTGCATAGTCTATAGAATTTGCTTGATTAAGAGAGGCAGTCGTAATCTGATGGACCCTCCTTTGGAGGTGGGGGCATCTGCAAAGGCAGTACATAAGCCTTTGTAGAGAATAGTATTGTGAATTCTACTGTATTATTTTAATTATTTTACAAAGAATTGTAATTTCATGTCATCTGAATTAGCTGAAGCACCTCCATAATTAACTGCTTTATATCCTTCCACACATATAACTTTAAATGCTGCTCAGAAGTTCTCGAAATAATCTGCTTTCCATTTTCTTAATGAATGTCTTGTTACCAGGTTATTGAATGTCTTTATTATAGGATACATTTTCTGCATTGTTAATTTGCATTTTTCCCTTAACTCCGTGGCCTCTGTCTTACAAAACATGATCCCTAGCAGAATTCCTCTGTGACCTTCAGTTGTTCTTTTTTTAGGCCTCTGCATTTATTATTAATGTGAACTTCATGTTAAATTAGCTGTGCTTGTTCTAAACTGGGGGGGGGGGGGTTGACCACCTAAGTCTCTTCTTTTTGCAGTGCTTTAATGGCACATCCATCATCTGATGATATTATTTGTACTTGGAAACTGTTGCCAATATTCTTACCTGGGAGTCAACAAAGGAATGCAACATAATTTCAACAATTTTTTTAGCAATACTAAGTAAAAATACACTTTGGGACTGTAAAAAGCCTGTTACTGCTTGCCAGTGACAGCTGTGATAGTATAGAGATTTTGTCCCTGGCTGAGCTGCTGAGAAGCAACTTCATCTAGTGAGCTCAGCAGCCCAATAGGCAAGGAGATGGGAGACAGAGTGAGACATACTAACATACCTCCACTGGGAAAAGAATGTCAAAGGAGTCTGCTGTGAGAGTCTCAATTGGTGTAAGACAGGAAATAAAATTTCTTCATGGAGTCTTGAGTACTTAGATGCACAGCATGAAGCAGAAAGCACTACTGCTTGGGAAAAATGTCTGTGACGTACAAAAAACCGTTCATAGTTCACAATGCAAGGGGGCTGGTATGGGCATTCAAAAGTCCTCCACCATGCTAACCTATAGCTATGAATGTTTCCGACTTTTTCACTAAAAAAAAAAAATAAATAACATAAAAAAGTCACCAGATGTAAACAGGAAGGTGATTTGGGAAATATTTTTTTTTAAAAATCTGTTATTGCTTATCTTGGCAGACATTCAGTTGCATATTGGATGAATAGTCTGATCTTATATTTTTCATTTAAACAAAACCAAAGTAATTGTAATTTTGCTGCATTGCATATATTACGTTTAGAAATAACATTGACTGACTACCTTTTTCTTCATCCTTATTGTACATGACTGTAGTTATTTCTTACTTCCACTGGGAATATATTTAAAATGTTTATTGATGTGGAAGGTACATGACAAGTCCCCCTCCACATATATATAGACTGGTAAGTAGTTTGGGATTAGGATGAGAGCTACAATTGGTAAGGGCCTAATGATAAGCTTTCTATTAAACCCTTGCTAATTAATAGACCTCTCAAAAGATAATTTTGTGCGGATATTTTTATATGTGTTTTTATATTCACTATATTTTTGTAACATATACATACATTTTTAACACATACTTTTTAGAGCTTGAAATACCCGCAGTAGTGGTGCTGCGGTAGCGTTGTCGCCTCACAGCAAGACGTTGTCACGTTCAATTCTCAGTTAGAGCATCTTCTGTGTGGAGCCATACATGAATGGGCATGCCTTCATTGAAGGTTGTGTGTCAAGGCTGGTAACTCGGCACGTAAAAATCCGCAACCAAACATTAGCGGACCGGAGTTCTGCTGTGGCAACCCCTAACTGGGGAACCCTAAGCAGAAAGACACAACAACTTTTTAGAGCTTGAAATATTTGATCAATAGTGCTTTATTGGTTAACTGTGTACTAACTGTTGTTTACTTATGATTGACTAGAATGGATTTAAATAACAGGAAATGAAATGATTCTATGTCTGATGAAGCAGCTTTGGCTGTGAAAGTGCTCACTCTTTCTGCTATTGGAATAAATTTGTGTATGGTTTTATCTGCTGTGGTCTGGTATCTCCCTTTGTTCTATTTTGCTTCATTTGCATTTTGGGAGACCAATTTACTTGTATCACACTTTTATTTCTCATTTTAGTTTGGGATTATATATTTTTATTAATTTATAAACAGTTCAATGACAGCATGAGCAAAAAGTAATTTGGAAACTGTTTACTTAGTGGTCTGGGGAAATTAATAAATTTCAGATGCTTGGAACAGAAACTCACAATAAAGGTGTAGAAACTTGCCTATTTAATTCCTTTCTTGATGGATGTCATAGAACATAAGGCCATCAGTATCCTTTCCACTGGGATGCATATTAAAGGACTTACTAGGCACTGGATTTTGCAATGTTTTGTGGAGCACATTGGAGCCTATCTTTTAATAAGGAATGCTGTCTTGAACTGTATTCTGAGCCAAACTTTCCTTATAGTGAATAAGAAAAAGGGGGAGGGAGGCATACCATACTGTAGCACAGAACATCATCTTGAAATTGTTGCCCTGCACTGTTCCACTATGCTGGGGATGAGTAATGTGATAATGAAGGATTCCATGCAAATAAACCCTTTATGCAGTCATGGCAGAATCGGTCATTAATGAGGACCTGACAAATTCATATGGCCAGGACAGACGAATTATGCAAAATAAGAAGAAATTGTGTGTGCAGCTCACAGTAAATATAAAGTTTACAAATAGAATGAGGGTCACATAAGGGTTGATAGGGGACAATAACATATTGGCTGCTGCTGCAGACATTGTATGGTGCAAAGTAGTGGGGGAGGATTTGGATATCACAGTTATCATGGAAATTATCAGTAGTGATATAGTAAACATCAAGACACTGGACTCAACCCAATTTGATTTCGTCAATTGCAGGTCATGCCTCCTCAACCTGGTGGATGTCTTTGAGAAGGTCACCAAAGTAATGGATGAGCGCAAAATGGTTCACACTGCCTACCTTGACATGACCAAGGCATTTGACACAATACCCCACTCAGGGATTGTTGCCAAACACAAGAGGTTAGGTACAAATCCTTATGTCAACCAGTGGATAACCAACTGTCTCATAGACAGGACCCAGGAAGTTAGAATTGGGAAGTCTACCTCCACAAAAAGGCCAGTTACAAATGAAGCCCACAGGAAGTGGTTCTGGGGCTGCTCCATTTTGGCATTTACTTCTCTGAAGTTAAGGCCAAAGTCAACGGCCTCTGGCTGACTAAATTTGCAGATGATAGCAAATTAGGAGCTTTCACTGAATCCCACACAGACACAAATATTCTCTAGGAAGGGCTGACACAGATGCATAACTGGTGTCAGAAGCATAGACTAAAACTAAAAGCCAAGAAATGCATAATAGTATCCTTCAGGAATTCATCAACCCCTTATAACTACCATACTGACAACACATCCCTTAGAGTTGACCCACACACATAGACAGTAATCTAGTGTCTGACCATCACATGTCTACAGTAGTGAGGAAATCATTCTATGTTGTGCAACTTCTAAACAAAGGTATGGCATCTAGGGCCAAGAAAGTCATTGTTCCACTGTATTCAACATTCATCAGACCTATCATGAGTACCATGCTCTCTTTGGTATATACCTAACCAGGTATATCCAACAGCTGGAATACTGATAGAGGTTCCTCACTAAAATAATGCAGGGTATAAGTAACGTGTCCTATGTCTCCTACAGGCTGTTGAGGGGAAATCTATGCCTGGCATACAGTGCATTGTCAGACCCCACTCTGATGGACCTCCTGCATATCCACAAAACAAAGAACACCTTGCCTGCAATATAAACAGGACCTGCTGGAGAGACAGGTATCTATCCCAGAGACTACCCTGTAACTGGACCAAACTCCCCATCCATGTGAAGCAGAGATCCTCTCTAAAATAATTTAAGTGTAACTTGGGCAATTGGATGGGAACAGCACATTCATCCCTGATTTGGCACCTATGTCTATAATGGACACATGCTGCCTGTAAATGGTTTATCTCCCAGGCCCCTACTTGTAAATGTTTCATCTCCCAAACCCCTGCTTACACTTATCAAGTGTAGCAGAACTTGTCAGAGATTTGGAATGCATGGCTCGGATTAAAAAGGCCCTTGTGGTCATTGGCCTAGTAAAATACCTATGAACCTATTAATCATAAGAAGTATGTTTGCAAAGGACTGTACAATGAAGAAGGGGGGATGGATGATGATTAGCATATCCATTCTGAAGATGAGGAGGGCAGAGGGATAATGCATACTTCTAAGGCATAGTAAGCCATACCAGTTCAGAATCAAAAGGACAGAAACAAAAACAAAAACAAACCTCTTCTGTTTCTTTCAGTCAGTGGAATGCCTGGTAGTAACAGATATGCAAGATATGGGCTAGTATCTCCTTCATGTTATTAGTATCCAAACCAAAAAACTATGTGTGTGGTAATGTGGCTTGCACTGGATTTCAGTGTCTTTATCACTGTGGTGGCTACTTGGACTGCCAGTAAGGATGGTGCTCTAAATAGGGAATTGCTTACTTTTTTTGATGTGTTCCACCAATTTACAATTGTCCCCATGCTTAGGTGGGTCTGTATCAGCGTATCGAATGCTGAAAACGCCAAATCCAATTTAATCGAACTGAAATGTTCAAAATCTCAAAAGAGTGAACTGACGGAACATTGATTTCTTTTCTTTCTTTCAGGGCAGTATATTGTCCCAAGCATGACTTTTTTTAATCTAATCCTCAAAATTTGTCAATACCATCATGCTGCGAATATGCATGAAAATGAAATCCTGAAACAACTGGTTATATTCAGTCTTTGCAGCTTTTCTAAAATCCATATAAAGCAATTTCCTTAGGTTTTCTTTTTGTACTGCTTTATTCAGCTATTTCCTAGGCAATGCTTATCAGGAATGCAAGTTCCATACCCATCTTAATGTCTTTCATTACATAATGACCCTAGTCTAGAAAGAATGGAAATGCACACTTTAATTGTAGATAAGAACTCTGTATTTACATAGTTTGCTCATTTCCATTTCTGTTTGATAAGCTAATTCATCTTAGCTAACTTGCTGGTCAAAACTTCCCATATGCTACATTAAATACCATATTTATACCACCATGGTTGACAACAGAAACCCAAGGGGTAAAGAGCACTGAGGCTTTAGTCTAGTTTTGACATTATGTCTCACAAGAAGTTGTTTGAAAACTAAAGGGTAATCAAATGGGCTCCAAAAGCAGTGAGTTAGGCAGTGAACTAGTTAGTTTGCTGGAGACAGAAGGTAACAGTTGCAGGGGGGCTGCCAAGTGAAGAATGATTGAGTAATGGGTTTTCTTGCAGTTCAGAGTGAGATGCAATTTTTTAACCATGTCTGTGAGCTTGCTGTAGACTGCCTCTAATAACTTATTGCATTTTTGCAGGGTAGCCAGGTAGGAATCATTTTCAAGTTAGGTGGAAAATGTAAAGGTTTATATTGTCAAATGGTTTGATGAATAAAAGAAAATGTATAGGGTCACAGTTGCTTCTCTAGGGCAGACAGAGGCCTCCAAACGCTAGCACTTCTAATCCCTACAAAGCTGAATCATTCTGTGCAAGGTACAAAGCAGTAACAGAGGCTGGGAGAATTCTATGGCACTCTAGCAAAGGTGTGGAATCTTCACTGTAGATGGCATACTTCTAAGGCACATGATATGTATGAGAATTTGTTACTGTGTATAGTTTTGCACGTCATCCTGGGAGATGAATATCTAGTTTGTTTAGAGTGTGCAGTATTAGGTTACCAATGCAGTAAGTTAAACAGTTGGGAGTTGGTATAATGGTTAACATGTTTCCTTCATAGACTTAAGGTTCAGGGTTTGATTCTCATCTTTGGTCACTGTCTGGTTATTAGCTAGACATGTAATAATCTGCATACTGATTGCATAGTATTGAGTTAAGAATGTGCAGAACATGGAGCTAAGGAGAAAGGCTTAGAGCATGGAGTAATTAGATAGTAGACTAAAAATGAAAATTAAAGAAATAATAAAGGTGCTGCAAACTGCCAAAGGACAGTTTGTAGTATAGCACAGAAGGATTGTGAATGTGAGACTATGTGTAGCAACTGGTGGAGAGAAGGTCAAAGACAGGCATCAGGAAATATTCTTTTTTCAGTGAATGGATGGTAAGGTTAAGAAATTCATTGCTTATGGATGCTGTGATAATATGTAAAGCTGATAAAGATGCTGAATAAAGTGAGGAAATGGAAGCAGAACACTGCTTAGGCAGGCTTGATGAAACAAAGACGAATAAAGTGAGGAAATGGAAGCAGAACACTGCTTAGGCAGGCTTAATGGAACAAAGACGATCTTTTTTCAATGTGTACTTATATCCTACTGTATAACACTGTAAAGGCTATTAATGTAAATCATAATGCCTCAATACTATTTAAACAGATTCAGCTTTTTTGCATGCCTTGGGGGCTGCTTCTATCATTCAAAGCTACCACTGACTGCTGCAGTAGCAGCTTGGGAAGCAAATAGACAGCAGCTCTGCAACTCTTCACAATAAAATGGTGGCATTTGCAAAAAGGTCAAGCCACAATCCAGAGTTTCTTTTATAATGCAGGCTTACTGTATCCCAGCAGCACAAAATATTTTCACTTCTGTTAGAAATATTCACTTGTTTCATTTTTGACTAATAGTACTATTATCCGTAAAATTAAACCTAGTTAATCAGCTGACTAAAATACTACTGGAGGTTTTACTTAGGTTTAAGGAAAAAATAAAAAGGAAATAAAAGATACATACGGAAATAAAAGGTGCATACTTTTAACAAATTCTAGTCATAAGTGTAACATTTAGAAGTGTTAAAAAATAATCAAGTGGCCTTATATAATGTGTTGTCAGCTATTCATTTTACCAGGCCTCCTTGCTTTATATCCCGGTATTTTTTACAACTCTAAAGAAACAGGTTCTTAAATAAGCACTCTATATTTACCACACCCTTTTTCAGTAAGTCAAAATATTTATATTTTGAAGTAAATTTTTGCTGTGGAACAGATCCAGCATAAATATGTATTTTAAACAGTTTCCTGTTTGATCCTGCATTACTAATTATTAGCATTAAGTAAATACATATTTTAGACTCATTCTGCATTAAAGATACATTTAAAACTCATAGTTTATATAATAATAGCAACAGAATACACTAGTTGTAAAGCATTACTACTCCCATTTCCTGAACTGTCACCATATCAAGCTGGCTTTTTTAAGGTCTTCTATATCTCAAACACCCTGTGGGTGAGGACATGTCCACACAGCAATACATGATCACATGCACAGACAGACACACACACACTCACACATAGAAACAAACATGCACATACACACATATGTGTAGACATGCGCCTATGTATGTGTGCATGTGTGTGTATATGCATGGACGTTTGTGGAGAAACACAACACACAAGCACTCATACACATGGACATACGTGTGCAAACATGCACACATAAGCAAATCCACAGACATGCGCACATATACACATATGAACACAGGCACACATATGGCTGCACACACACACACACACACACACACACACACACACACACACACACACACACACACACATATATATAGGTATGTGTATATTTATATAAATATATATATATATATATATATATATATATATATATATATACACACACACACACACACACACACACACACACACACACACACACACATACATACATATATATATATATATATATATATATATATATATATATATATATATATATATATATATATATATACATACACACACACACACACACACACACACACACACACACACACACACACACACATGCACACACACATATACATACGTGCTCACAAATGCTTGAGTGCACACACGCAATACACACGAGTCATTATAGTGGTACTTTGAGAAGATAGGACTAGTAAGTTTTCTCTTTAAGTATTGCTGTGACAATTCCAATAAATGATTTGTCTTTGACATCCCTCAGCGCATCTCTCTAGACACATGGAGCACGACTGAACAAACAAACGTTATCTCTTATAATCACTTCAACACATATTTGTTTTTAAAAGATGTGTCCTGTTTCTCTTGCCTTCTCTGCTATCTGATGTTTTCATGGCTAATAATCTTGGCAGCATACATTTCCTTAAACACGTTTCACTTTGTTTCTCATAGTAGCTCTGCTGAGTTCTCACCTTATCTTCTTCTTATAAGCCTGCTCAATTTTTTCTTTATTCAAACTGAATCTTTTGCAGTCTGTCTTGAATAAGATTTTTATTTTCATGAGATTATGATGTGTGTATAGAACTTCTTTGAATCTATGATCTTTTTATACACGGGTAGGAGCTCCCCCAACACTTTTCAATGGAATATTTCCATTTTTTAGTAATGCAGTGTGACAGTCAACATTAGTTCAGTTTTGCTTCTCATTAAGTGCTTTATCATCTACACAATTTTCTTTTATTTCTTTTTTTTTCTTTTAAAAATCTTCATTGAATTATCACTTTGGACTGTGTACATTTGGAAGTAGACATGAATAAATTCCATTTACCTTGCAAAACTTATTTTCACTATCAGCACACTGCACATTACTGTCTTATATAATAACATCTGGTGTACCATTCCTTGTAAGTATAGCTTTCAGCACTTATTATACCTTAATGCATAGTATTTGTTAACTTGTGACTTCAGAAAATATTGAATAATATATTCAACATGCATCAGAAAAATATTTCTTAATGAATTGAACCTGAACCATTTCAGCTACTTATGCTATCTCCACAGGACTTCCTGGTCAATAATAACACATACATACTTTTGTACTATTTCTTTACGTAACATTTGTCTCAAATAAAACCCATGCATTTTTTCCAACTTCTGTTCTCAAATGAGCTGAAACTTCGTCTTATCTGTTTTGAACAGTAAGCATGCCATGCAATGTATCTACCATTTAAATAAAAAATAAGGCTGAATTTGTTTCTGGATGGCACCTCTTTGTCTAGCCCTTCACTGCAACTTCCATTAAGATTTTCATCTCTGCATCTATCCCAGTACATTTCTGAAGCTCTTTAAGCCTCCTTTCTGTCATGGGTAATTCTTGTATAACCCAATAAACGTTCACATCATCTTAAGCAGATCTTCTTTCTACTACTTTATGGAAGAAGGACTCAGCATATCTGCTAAGTGTGTCATTCAGATCACTCTTAGATCATATTTCTGTAAATGCAACATTCTTTGCAAACTTGGCTTTGTTTTATGCGATGGCTTTCTGTTTGTAGTCTTTATGGTTCTTGGACACTGTCTATTTACTCATACTTCCTGTCAGTTAATGATGACATTTTTACATACACTTCAGGTAGCAGTTGATTTTCTGTCTAAGTAGGTTTACTATCAAATATTCGAATCTACTCCGTTCGAGTGTTAAGATGTCCGAATCATATGTTTGGAAATCTCAACACCGAACACAAAAAATGTTGAAGGCAGCATTTTAGTAAAGTCAAAATTTTGAAAATGTCAACTTTATGGAATGCTGCACTTCCGCTCAACATTAACAAACACTTTTGCAGGAGGGCACACCCCCCCTGCACCACCCCTACTTATATATACAAAGTCTGAGATCGCACTACAGTGAGGGAAAGGGTACATTTCCCGATCCCCACTATATTGCGATCTGCACCACAATGTTGAACCTTACAACAGCAAATGCTTGCTATTGCAAGGTTCAACACTGTGGCATTCGTAAGTTCAGTTCTGCCAAAGGCAGTTTCGCACAAATGTCAATTGCACAAAGTGCAATTGACAAAGTGATTGTAAGCCATCTAAGTATATCTTTTCTGTCAGCTCTGAAACTATATGCTACTGGTTTCTTTTCAGAGATAGTGAGAGCACTGATACCATTTTGAGTATTATCAATCTGTAGTGCAGTTGGCTTATTACTGGTATCAATATGTTTTGCAGTTGGCTTATTTGCATCAAAACATTTCATTGTGAATACTCTGCAAATTAACTTTTTTGAAAAACTGAAAACTGTTACTTTCTTCTCATTTCAAATCCTTGCCTTGTCTTGTTCTGATAATTTTCCTAATGGCATGATTCTTTCTGACAGAGTTGGAATAAACTTTGAAAGATATTGCATTGTACTTGGAAAATCAGGAAATTCCACAATTTTAAACATTGTATCGGGTTTTAAACCTTCAGGAATTAAAACACGACTCATACATCTAAGCTCTACAACTCAGATTTTACAAATTCGCTTCTTCGTTTTGAAGTTATGCTGTCTGTAGCTGTGCAGTAATTGAACCACTTTCTTTACATGCTCTTTAAAGCTCTCACCCCAAATTAATAAATTATCACTGATGTCAACAACACCATGAATTCTCTTGCTCACCAGCTCAGCAGTTTTCTGAAACACTTAATATTCTATCAAAATACCAGATGGAAGTCTCAAGAATTAGTGCATTCTTAAGGGCATTTTAAATATAGACATCATAGAACGTTCCCTGTTTAGGTTATTGTGCCCAAATCAAGTATGGAGACATATTTTTCATTAGGTGTGACAGTGAGTTCTTGTTGAAATGCACGAAACGCATACTGTTCTGTTTCTATAGCTTTATTCTTGTCTTGGGGATCTGCGTACCTATGACTTTTACAGTACTTTTCAACAATGACTGTACTGCTCACCTAGTTGATAGGTCTGTTAGAGTATTACAGTCATGTTCTCTGTTCTCTGTAATTTCATGTCTTTTTTTTCTTTTTCAGTGTTACTGGTTCGTACTTAGGAGAATTTGCTTGGGAACTATTAAAGTGTCTATCAAAATATGAGGCAACACTTAGAAAACATCCCAGACCAGTAAATACAATTTTATAGTTATGAAGGAAAATTCTCTGGAATTGAATGGTATATTTCTTATCATCGTATTTTCATGTAGGCAACTGCTGGTGTATTTATTGTACTTCACAGCCTGAATATGTAAGCAGCTTGCACTTAGAAGACTTCCATTTATTTTGTTTCAGATACAGTGATTCAAATATACAAAAAGTCATAATTATATATAAACAAATACAATTGAGTAATTGATTAATTAATTAATTAATTAATTAATTATTTCATCATGCACTCTATCCCAGTACCTAATAAAAACATCATAGGTTTATAAGTTCTTAGGTGTGTACTAGGCTAATGATCACAAGGGCCTTTTTTAAGCCTTACCATGCATCCCAAATCTCTGACAAGTTCTGGTACCCTTAATATGCGTAAGTAGGGGCTTGGGAGATGAATCATTTACAGGCTGCCTGTGCCCATTAGAGACATACTTGCCAAACCAAGGATGGATTTCCTGTTCCCCATCCAACTGTTCCACCTACACTTGAACTGGGTTAGGGAGGAACTCTACTTCTGATAATCAAATCAAATTTGATTATTCATTTTGACCTTCCCTGCTCACATCTCAGACTGATCATCTTATTTTATATTTCCTGTATCACTTTCTTGCATATGAATGCACTTATTCAACACTTATTGAGAACCCTTATAAATGTTTCATTGTTTTGTTCTTACCTCCTACATAGCGCATATTGTACTGCTATCTTTAACCCAAGTTATTCATCATTGTGGTATCCCTTCTAGAATATCCCTGCTCAACTTACTTATAACCTCCTATTCATCATACTGTGTGTAATCATGTGAATTATCTGTCATTGTGCTGTCAGCTGTGTCTGACAAGGTAGAATTCATAGAGCTAATGATGGTGTAAGTCTGATTCTCCTTAACTATGGTAGTTACAGTGTCAGGGTGGGACTCAGAGTGCTAGTATTAATGGTGTAAGTCTGATTCTCCTTAAATCTGTCAGTTATAGCATCAGGGTGAGATTTAGAGTGCTAGTACTGATGGTATAAAGTCTGATCCTCTATAAATCTGGTAGTTACAGTGACAGAGTGGGATTCAGAGTGCTAGTACTGATGGTATAAGTCCGATCCTCCTTAAATCTGTCAGTTACAGTGACAGGGTGGGATTCAGAGTGCTAGTACTGATGGTATAAGTTCGATCCTCCTTAAATCTGTCAGTTACAGTGACAGGGTGGGATTCAGAGGGCTAGTACTGATGGTATAAGTCCGATCCTCCTTAAATCTGTCAGTTACAGTGACAGGGTGGGATTCAGAGTGCTAGTACTGATAATGGAAGTCCGATCCTCCTTAAATCTGTCAGTTACAGTGATAGGGTGGGATTCAGAGTGCTAGTACTGATAATGTAAGTCCGATCCTCTTTAAATCTGTCAGTTACAGAGTGGGATTCAGAGTGCTAGTACTGATAGTATAAATATGATCCTCCTTAAATCTATCAGTTACAGTGACAGGGTGAGATTTATAGTGCTAGTACTGATGGTATAAAGTCCGATCCTCCATAAATCTGGCAGTTACAGTGACAGACTGGGATTCAGAGTGCTAGTACTGATGGTATAAGTCCGATCCTCCTTAAATCTGTCAGTTACAGTGACAGGGTGGGATTCAGAGGGCTAGTACTGATGGTATAAGTCTGATCCTCCTTAAATCTGTCAGTTACAGTGACAGGGTGGGATTCAGAGTGCTAGTACTGATAATGGAAGTCTGATCCTCCTTAAATCTGTCAGTTACAGAGTGGTATTCAGAGTGCTAGTACTGATGGTATAAATCCGATCCTCCTTAAATATGTCAGTTACAGTTACAGAGTGGGATTCAGAGTGCTAGTACTGATGGTATAAGTCCGATCCTCCTTAAATGTCAGTTACAGTGACAGGGTGGGATTCAGAGTGCTGGTACTGATAATGGAAGTCCGATCCTCCTTAAATCTGTCAGTTACAGTGACAGGGTGGGCTTCAGAGTGCTAGTACTGATAATGTAAGTCCGATCCTCCTTAAATCTGTCAATTACAGTGATAGGGTGGGATTCAGAGTGCTAGTACTGATGGTATAAAGTCCAAGCCTCCTTAAATCTGTCAGTTACAGAGTGGGATTCAGAGTGCTAGTACTGATGGTATTAAGTCCGATCCTCCTTAAATCTGTCAGTTACAGTGACAGGGTGGGATTCAGAGTGCTGGTACTGATGATATAAATCCGATCCTCCTTAAATCTGTCAGTTACAGTGACAGTGTGGGATTCAGAGTGCTGGTACTGATGGTATAAGTCCGATCCTCCTTATATCTGTCAGTTACAGTGACAGGGTGGGATTCAGAGTGCTAGTACTGATAATGTAAGTCCGATCCTCCTTATATCTGTCAGTTACAGTGACAAGGTGGGATTCAGAGTGCTAGTACTGATGGTATAAGTCCGATCCTCCTTAAATCTGTCAGTTACAGTGATAGGGTGGGATTCAGAGTGCTAGTACTGATGGTATACGTCTGATTCTCCTGAAATCTGTCAGTTACAGTGACAGGGTGGGATTCAGAGTGCTAGTACTGATGATATACGTCTGATCCTCCTTAAATCTGTCAGTTACAGTGACAGGATGGGATTCAGAGTGCTTGTACTGATGGTATAAGTCTGATCCTCCTTAAATCTGTCAGTTACAGTGATAGGGTGGGAATCAGAGTGATGGTACTGATGGTATAAGTCTGATCCTCCTTAAACCTCTCAGTGACAGGGTGGGTTTCAGAGTGCTAGTACTGATAGTATAAGTCTGATCCTCCTTAAATCCTCCTTAAATCTGTCAGTTACAGTGACAGGATGGGATTCAGAGTGCTAGTACTGATGGTATAAGTCTGATCCTCCTTAAATCCTCCTTAAATCTGTCAGTTACAGTGACAGGGTGGGTTTCAGAGTGCTAGTACTGATAGTATAAGTCTGATCCTCCTTAAATCCTCCTTAAATCTGCCAGTTACAGTGACAGGATGGGATTCAGAGTGCTAGTACTGATGGTATAAGTCTGATCCTCCTTGAATCTGGTGGTTACACTGATAGAATGCTTATACAAAAGAGAAGCTCTGAGTCTGCATACCTACACAGAGGGTGAGAAACAGAACTGCGCACTGTACTGTAAACCAGCTGTAGTACAGCAGGTACCTTATCAACAGTACTAACAGATGCCCAGTTGAGATACAGGCTTTCGTATCTGTCAGTACACAGTCAGTGCACTGCAGTGTGAAATAAGCAGGGTACTGAGCAGTCACTCGTAACACTGTCCATTTTAGTGACAGATGGGTCACTGCATGGACGGAACACAGTGCCACAAGTTGTATGCCCACATACTGTATCTTGCAATAGGCACTTGAGGAGTTTGCATTATTTAAAGGGTAAGCAGTTTGGTAATCTCTTAGAATACATATATGGAGATGTTTTCCTATTGCTGAAAGGAAGATGAAGCTTTTAGAAATGGTTTCAGACATATTTAAATTACAGCAGGACATGCATGGGGAAGAGGATCACCTATATGGTCACAATGCACTACAGGGCAACATTGTGCACACTATTGTGTATCTAGTACATAAGATGTTGGTGGGGTAGATAGAGGGTGCAAAGCAGGGTAGCACTGTGAACCTTCAATTACTTTAATGCTTGCATACACACACACACACACACACACACACACACACACACACACACACACACACACACACACACACAACTATTTGAGAGCATTCTGCACCACAGGCAAGAACCAAACTGGAGAATCAAGCACTGTGAGGCCGCAACACTAACCACTGCACCACTGTATCTCCCTGGTATGGAGTATAGTTATTTCTGAGCTGCATTGACACTCTCATGCATGCAAAATATGTGATGCCACTATTAGCTCTTGTTGATTACACAGGGATAAAGTAAATGTGGGTAAGGCATAACAGAAGAAGGCAGGTTATATAGTGATAACAGGCTTGAACATGTTCCAAAAATTCTGGTATTATTACTGGTAAGACTGCAGGTTGTAGAGACCAGGAAGCGAGAGGGGAAAATGATACACCTGTTTAAGTATACAGGTCTAGAATCAGCTTAGAGATCTTAATAGACCAGAAAACATTAGGCAGGGGTGCATCACTCTGAGCCACTTATTTAATGTTGATGTGCATCCTGTTTTAGAACTGCGCCTGCTTTAGCAATAACACTAACTTCTTTATCTGGGGGCAGCCATTGCTACCATGTGGGGATTTTCATAAGCAAATAAAAAGCATTTATTTCCTACAAAGGAGAACAAGACTTTTGCTCTTTGATCATCTCCTCCTTAGCTAGGTCTTCAGTAGCTTGGCTGTATTAAGGTAGTGGCTCAGAATGTTTTTTGTTCTTCTTTCGGCTTTTCCCGGTTAGGGGTCGCCACAGCGGTACTCCAGTCTGCTAATGATTGGCAGTAGATTTTTACAGTGCCGAGGTGCCAGCTCAATGCCCAACCTTTAACAAAGGCATGCCCATTCACGCATGTCTTTCGAATGCCACTTGACCGTGGGGAGGACATGCAGACTCCACTCAGAATAAGAGTTGTATTTTTAAGGATGGTTTGCATATCCTGTCATGTGATGAAGATTG
Organism: Protopterus annectens; assembly: GCF_019279795.1. Taxonomy (NCBI): domain Eukaryota; kingdom Metazoa; phylum Chordata; order Ceratodontiformes; family Protopteridae; genus Protopterus; species Protopterus annectens. The sequence continues at coordinate 634,034,943 of NC_056745.1, read as the reverse complement.
TTAGATGACTCCAGTAGGTTGCAAGTAAATTGTCACATTACTTTTGGGGTTTACTGAGATCAACCTTTATGTGTGGCATGAACTGGAGAAACTGGCCTATCAGTGTTTTTGGCAGTATGTCCAAGGCTTCCTACCTCTCAAAATGTGTTAGCTGATGCTAGGCCTATGTTTTCAGACTGCTGCTACTTTTGTCCATCTTTATTTCTGAGTTTTTAAAGCTCCCCATTTATGTAGCCTTGAAAGTCATGCTGACAATGTATATGTGGGCACATTCATATCTGCTGATTTCTTAAAATCTGCCTTTTTTTCTTCTGTTATTCCAGTATAGCAAACCATCCATATGACAACTTGTACCAGCTTTTTTTTTTTTGAGACACTACTCTCTGCATAACAACTTTCACACAGTTTAACACATTATACTGTGCATTTATATATTGCTGAATTATGTAGTTACCTTTATCATCTGCCACGCACCTCAGCAGTATCCTTCACATTTACATGCATGTATGATCAGAGAAATGATGTGCAGCTATGTAAAAAATGCCGTTGTATAAGTACCCAGACACTGAATGTCTCTTTTTTGTCAGTCAGCATTTCCCTATGGACCAATAACCCTGTCTCTGAATTCTTCTTGTGTATCAGCACTACATTGATGTAATTCAGATGCTGTGTACCAAGAACAATGTCTTTGAATCACTTTATATTCCTGCAACACATTTGTGTAATTCATTTATAGATAAAGCAGCAATAGCATTGTTACTGAATTACTATGTATCACAATTACATTGTAGTAACTCATTTATTAAGTACTGAAAAACATATTCCTGAACTGCTCTTAAGTGACAACATTATATCATCACATCACACTGACAAATGGTTACCAAATGTAAGTCCTTAATAAATGACGCAGGATACCAGCTTTCTGTATCTCACCCACAGTATTCCTGGGGACCACTTCCATGACATCCATTTGTGGAAGCAAGTCTCCTTCATTTCTTTTTGTGCAGTTTGGAATTCTTTAGTGTCTAACCTGCCATACCTTCTTTAATTACTAGCTGCAGGCTGATGTCTGTCAGGTAACACTTAGAGGAGTCACATTAGAGATATCGGTTTTCATGATCTACCAAGTTATACATCTTAGATGCCCCACTTTGCTTGTGTTGTTCCTTTTGTCTGTTTCTTTTGTCCACTATCGTCTATTACTTCTCCCATAACTCCACACTCAACATACCTCTCAACTTCTTAGCCCAAGAGGTCTGGACAAAGCCTGACATAATGGAGTACAAAGGCCAAAAATAGGGACAGGTTTTAAATGCTGCTCTTATAAACTAAGAAAGTTGCTAGAATAAGAGGGAATGCATGAAAATGCATTTTCTAAAGGATACAAAGTCTGAAATTTAAATGTATGACATTATTTACTGATTTAATTCCTCAGATCATCCCAGACCAAAATTTCGAGGCAAAAATCTGGACAGTTTGGAGGTATGCAACTCAATAAGTCATGCTACTTTTCCCAGTCTGCATTATGCTCTGCTCTTTATGGAGTCCTGCTTGTGCATTTTGAAAATATGTTGATGACTGGTTTTCTGTTTGATGTTGTTTATGTTTTCCACATGTTCTACTTTCTGCCCATATGTTGATTTATTATATTTTGGTGTCCTTATGTTAATATTATGTTCAGATATTGGTGTAAAATCAATAAGAATTACTGCAGGGTATGTTCATGGAGAGACTTTCAATGGATCCTCAAGTCTTTGTAAATGGGCTATTAGACCCCATGTGTAAAGTTAGCTTTCTTAGCCTATGAATATTAGCATCTTCAGATTCTCTGTATTAAGAAATGTAAATAAGTTTTTTGTACAGAACATTTGTGCAAGACCATCTCTCTGACACACCATGTTTTTCTAACATTTTTACCTGTTTCTTCTGAGAGGTTGTCCAAGCTTTTGAGTTACGCTAATTTCCTTTTCCACAACAGTGAATAATAGTACCAAATATTCTACTCCACATCAGTGCATACAGCAGTGACCCTCTTTTTTCCTCAAGCACAGTAGAAGCTAACCAAAAAAGCCTGCTTTCATAGTAAAACATATTCCAGGTCTCCTACTCTGGCACAACAGTAATAACATTTCTTGCAAATTACCCTTCATCTGGAATGCTGTATCTCAGTGTCACTGTTCAGGTTTCCTTCTTTTATGCGATGCTCATTACCTGTTATGAACATCTTTACATACGTGGGGGTGAACCCCAGCCATCTCCATTGATGGTACTATATCCCCTGCACTCCCCTACTTATATAAAACTGTGAAGAACTTATAATAAAATTAAAATAAATAATAACCACAAAAGTTTAACATTTTGCCAAAGCACAGTTCTGTCATTGAGTTCTGACCAAGCAAAGCTTGTCTTGTAGGTTGGCATGCAAATTAGTCCCATATACTGGACCTCAGCTTATGTTGTTCATACTGCCATCGTAACTATTTAATATACTCAGAAGATTGCTTCTGTTATTTGACTATGGTAGTGTGGGGTCTGTGTGTCTGGTTGCAGTATGATTTTGCACTTTTGTTTCTTTTTCTTTGGCTGGCTATATGATGCTGATGTCACAACAATATATTTTATGATTACTTGTATCTTCTTTTGTGCTGAGGTTCTGTGTTTTTGTAGCTAATTTGTCTAGACCACAAGTGCAACATTATGCTGTACATATGGTCTTTCCATTGCAGATAACATTTTTTGAAAAGTGCAATGCTGTACAGAAGCATTTTAAAGAAAAAGTGTCCACCTACTGTCTGTCTAGTGCATGGCTATCATACACATGGCATTTCTGCTTTATACTGCTTACCTCGCCTTTCCTTCTGCCTGGGTGCCTTCTTGCTGTTTCTGTATCAGTGACTACCAGGGCTACACCCAGCACCTGGGGTATCAATAGAATGCTGTGTTACCTGTCTACACTAATCACACCTGCTTCTTCTGAGTACAGAACTGTGCATCCAGCTTTGCCACTATATTGAAAGTGGAACTAAGTATTTAAAGAAGCAACCTTGTGGCAGATTTGTGTCCCATTTAGAATATTTTGAATACCTTGTTTTTGTGAAATATTTGAACTTATTAATTTGATTATTTTCACTTTGTTGAGCAGGATAGTCCCACTAGACCGATGCTCTTTTTCAGGGGAGATGCAAGGTGGTGTTCATAATGATAGGGGAAAATTTGTCCAGGACATTGGGGAATGTCTGCTACTGTTTTATATCCACCCTAGCTACCAACAACTCAAGCATGGGCTACTTGGTTTCTTTCACAGACGCATGTGTAATATAAAAATATGCTGAATCTCAAACATATGTACTCGTTAACAACTAGGCACCATAAGGGAACTACTGGAATGGAGTGCAGCTGAGAGATGTGCTTTCCGAGGTAGGGTCACAATACCTCTCAACTGTACAGATTTTCTCAGAATGTCCAAATTTTTGCCTCATATTTTTGGCGTGTTCCTCCTAAAATCTGTACTTTTCTGACAAATAGCTGAGGATTGAAGTCATAAATGTTGTGTGTTTTGGCTTTTCCCAGTTAGGGGTCGCCATAGTGGAATTCCGGTCCGCTAATCATTAGCAGTAGATTTTTACATGCCGAGTTGCCAGCCCTGATGCACAACCTTCAACAAAGGTACACCCATTCACACATGACTCCACCCAGAAGACACTCTAGCTGAGAATCGAACAGGACAACATCTTACTGTGAGGCGAGAACGCTACCGCAGCACCACCACTGCAGTAGGATTGAAGTCATAAATAATGACAAATATTTGAGTTTAAGACTCCACATCCTTCAGAAAATTCATGCTAATGTAAAACATATTCTATCAACTTTCTAAGTTTGTAAGAGTGATATTTAAAATCTGTCCCTATTTGTCCCCATCATTTTAGGCTTTGTCCAGTTTTTTTGGTCTAAGAGGTTGAGAGTTATGGCCATCACATGCTGGTGTGAGCAATCCAAAACAGACATTTAGACTACAGGTATGCACCAATCAGCTGTCTTGAATATTTACCGTTACTTAAGATTACTGGGAAGGTAGCACATAGGGTGGGAGAGGAAGTTGTTTGTAGTTTCTTTGTCATATAAAGTGTAATTTACATTAGAATTACAGTTGCAATCATTTTATCTGGGTATCTATCTGGACTCCTCACTCTCTCAATGTCAAATCATATTGCCCTTCCCAAAATCAATTAATCAATCAATTTATTTCTTGATGCTACAGTGTCTCACTAACTTAACCTTAAGCTCCTCACCCAGGATGAACATGGTCACCCCTACTTTCATTTCATTTTGTGCAAAATCTTAAAGACTTAACAAATTCTTTATAATTATTCATGTAGATTCATTCTGTTATCACCCAGTCATGAACGTTGCTGTATAGAACTCTCAAATGTTAACTGGATTCCTATTAAGGAGATGATCTTATTATTATCTTATTATTACTGCTATTATTGTTATTTATAACATCATGGTACTAAATATCTCTCCTCAGCAAGCCACCCACCTTCATTTTAGAGGTACACCATATAATCTTTGATCCTGAACCAACTCTGCCCCTCTTCTTCACAGACCAAAAAATACTCTTGCTGCTAGTGACTGATGTTTTTCTATTCTTGTACTGAGAATGTGTGATGTAATGCATGCAAAATGACACACACATACACACACACACACACGCACACACACACATATATATATATATATATATATATATATATATATATATATATATATATATATATATATATCTACTACTGTTTCACACAATTAACAGCAATAACTATTCTTTATGAATAACTCACTCCAACCTCTTTCTCCACTGCAATAAAATACAGCTGATGATTATTTTTCTCTCACCCAAGCCCATATTGTATATTTGTATATACTATAATGCACTTTGCACATTTCGTAATCTTGTTCAGGTGTTTAGGCATGTATTTGTATATTTTGTAAGACAGTATTGTGCAAACATGTACAACTTTACTAAGTTTATTTTTTTCATTTTTCTATTGTAAACATGTCGCATATGCCTTAATAACAGAGCTTTCAGTATTTAGTTGTGTATGAAATGTAAATCTGCATTTATGAACTGTTTAGTTTTTAATTTTTATAAACTTTTTGGCCTAGGTAGTGACTAAAATATGTTATCTCTGGATCATAGCACTCAACTCTCCTTTTTAAAAAGGAGTAATTAATTGTAGGCACTAAACAGCCTATAACTGCAAAGTACCATGCTAAGGCAAGGGAAAACAGCTCCTTTATTTTGCAAAAAATCACCAAACCAGGCATGTCCAAGGGTCAGCTTCCAGTGATTTCACCTGTCCACCTGGTGAATCTGGGCATACTGGGGCAATGCAACACTTGCCTCATGTACACAGACAACCCTCTCCTCCTACCACCCAAAACTACAACCTGTGAGAGATGCACCTCACGCAACACATAGCCCTTCTAAACCCACACCACCAACACTCACACATAGCAACATTAAATCCACATATGCGGAGGCCTTTAACTGTAACCTGCCCAAACAACAAGGACCTCCAAAGCTGAAATGCAAACAAACACCAATCACAACCATGTGTCACATAGCTCACAACACCAGTATGCCACCCAGCAACAGCCACTAAGGCAAGACAATGTACCTAACACTTTAGTCATAGGTGACTCTGTAGTCAGACACACTAATGTACCACTCACCACGCTGAATAAGGAGAAAATTACAGTCAGCTGCCTGTCAGGTGCCAGGATCTGCCACATAATGCATGCACTCAAGTCACTCCACAACAAGTACAAATATGACTGTGTCATTGTCCATTTTGGAGTGAATGACTTGAGACATACCTCTGTGGACTACATGAAAAGAGGCATGGAAGAGCTCTCAAATCATGTGGCCCAGGCAGGTATGACCCTAGCCCTGAATAGCATCCTGCCTTCGCCCAGAATGATACCACAATATAGGGACAAAATGATTAACTTCAACAATTGGCTAAGCTTCTGGTGTCATTTAAAGGGGATCCAGTATTTGCCTGCCTGGGATGACATGATCGACAGACCAAGATGCTTTGCCAGAGATGGTCTGCACCTGTCACCCCTGGGATTCAGGTTACTGGCTAAGGCTCTTGCCACCCCTGTAGTGCCTTTTTTAGGCAAAGTTCAAAGGACAAAACCACCACCATAACAGGTACAAGCATGCAAAATCTGAAGGTAATGCTACTCAATGCTAGACGTCTAAACCTCAAAATGCACTCTCTCGAGGCACTCCTAAAAATGGAGAACATCGATATCTGTGCAGTAACTGAGACCTGGTTCAAGGTTCGAGAGAGCACCCCTGCAATACCAGGCTACAACTCTTACCACACTTTTCAGCCACCAAACCAGGACCAAAACACTAAAGGTGGAGGAGTGTACATATTCACCAAGGATATTCACACCACCAAACTAGTTGCCCAACACAATGTGTTTTAAATTCGCCAGGTGCAACTAACACTAGGTTCGACTGAAATCCAAATTGTTGCTTACTACAGATCCCCCAGTATGCTGCAAGATTCTCACTATGCCTTTCTAAACATACTGGAAAATATTAAGATACAACCAAACACCTTAATACTGAGTGATTTGAACTACCCTGCCATTAATTGAGAAAACTACCTATGCACCAACACCTTTGCCCAATGGTTCTTGGAATTCATAAATTCCAGTGCCCTGGATCAGCTAATCCATAGTCCCACCAGGGGCTCCAGTATCCTAGACCTGGTCATTACCAACATGGGAAATTGATGCTCCACACCTATGGCCACCCCCTTGTTGATCAGGTCTGACCATAAGCTAATCACCCTTAAAATCCACATCCCACCCCCAACCCCCATAAGGAAATCTCCATAAAAAACTTCTCCAAAGCCAACTTCATGCCACCCATGTCAGAAGTGACAAACTTCATGACACCCATGCAGACAGGAACTGAAAGTTTGACTGCTGAATCCTATACTAAGGCACTGTATGAGCACATCCACTCATGCACGAACTGTGCCATCCCAAATAGAACCAAGATGCTCTCCTCCAAAAAAAGGAAGCCAATCTGGTGGTCCCCTGCCATAAACAAACTTTACAGCAAAAGGAAGAAACTGTTGCAGAAAAGAGGAAAATCTCAGGATGCAAAAAACTCCCTCACCAGCCTCAGTAAGAAACTGAGATCCCTCATAAAATCCTCCAAAGCTAGTTACGAAAATAAAATTTCCAAAGATTCCAAAGACAACCACAAGGTATTCTATAACTGTCAAGGATCTAAATGGCGATGCTCAGATCTGCTCTGAGCTACAACAGAATGACATTAAATGCACTGATCCCAAGGATATTGCCAATATCCTGGCAGATCAATTCAGTGCCAACTTCACCCCCCTCTCACCCCCTAAACAGCCTATCTCAATACCAGAAGATTGCCAAATTCTGGTAATAATGGCCACACAGGTAAAAAACGCACTCTCCAAAGCTAAGAATACAGCATCCATGGGACCAGATGACATCCCGGGTTGTGTACTACATGAACTACAAAATGAACTGGCACCTCACCTAAGTGTCATGTTTAATCATAGCCTCACCTCAGGCTTCGTGCCCACTGAGTGGTACACAGCTACAGTTATCCCACTCCACAAGGGGAGATCCACCTTGGATCCTGGGAACTACTGCTCCATCAGTCTGATGAGCCTGATCTGCAAGGCCATGGAACGTATTATCATGGAACTTATAAACGAAGACATTGGCAACCTTCAAACACTGGACCTCACCCAGTTTGGGTTAGTGAAGGACCAATCTTGTCTCCTAAGCCTGACTGACTTCTTCAAATCAGTCTCCAGAGCTGTGGACAAGGGTAAAGCGGTCCACACAGTCTATCTGGACCTCGCCAAGGCCTTTGACACCATCCCCCACTCTGGAATCATAGATAGACTTACTAAGCTGGGCATTAATCCTTATGTCATGCAATGGATTTCCAACTGGCTTACTGACAGAACCCACACTGTAAAAGTAGCCGACTCCAAATCCAGCTCCAGACAAGTGACAAGTGGAGTACCTCAGGGTTCAGTCCTGGGACCGCTCTTGTTTGGCACCTACTTTTCTGAAGTACAGGCCAACACTAAGGGACTCTGGTTAACAAAGTTTGCAGATGACTGCAAATTGGGAGCCATTATTGAATCCCCAAATGATGTGGATACTCTACAGAAGGGCCTTACAGAAACAGATGCTTGGTGCCAGAGCCATGGGCTCAAGCTCAATGCCAAGAAATGCATAGTTATCCCCTTTGGGAAAAAACATGTACCCATGAATTACCACATAGGTGGCAGTACACTAAACACCGAAAGTGTGATAAGAGACTTAGGGACACAGGTGGACAGTGGCCTCACCTTCGATAACCACATCACCACAACAGTCAGGAAATCCTTCTATGTGGCACACTTCTTCACTAAGGGCTTTTCATCCAGAAAAAAGGAGGTCATTGTCCCACTGTACTCATCCCTTTTTAGACCCATTATAGAATACAACACCCCGTTTGGTATGTACCTCTCAAGACATCTGCAACAATTGGAAAGGCTGCAGAAATACCTCACTAAAAGAATCACAGGCGTAAACCAGATGCCCTACTCTGACCGCCTTAAAAAACTCGAGCTATACTCTGTCGTATATCGTCTACTCAGAGGTGATCTCTGCTTGACATACAAGGCCATTTCAAACCCAGAGCTGTTGGACATGCTACACTTAAAAAAATCCCAATCCCTCAGAGCCACACACTCCAGGGATCTAAACCTTGTCATCACAATAAACAAAAACATGCTGGTGGGATAGATTCCTGACCCAGAGACTCCCCAGACTCTGGAATAGACTGCCCATATATGTCAAGCAGAGTGCCTCTTTGACACTCTTCAAAAGGAACCTTAATGACTGGATGGGAGAAAGGAAATTCACCCCGGGGATCCTGTCAGTCGCCCAGGGGTCCAGGGAAGTAAATAGTGTGGGAAGAAATAGCCAGGGAATTGTTATGGCTAGGCTTGTATAAGCCCTAGGGCCAATAGCCTAGTACCAACCTATGAATCTATGAACCTATTCCTCTACACTGGTCAAAGAACCAACAAACAATTTAAAACAAGCAAACTCACAATGTAAGTAAGTTCAGCAGTATCTGTGATATGCTCAGTGTAAATCATTGATGCTGGAGGACTTGTCACCTCAGTATCAACATATACATCAGTACTTATAATATTATGTTACTGGTTGAGAGTGTTCAGCAAACTGGATGAAAAGTTATAAATTGTTTTTTTGTAAAACTTGTTTTATTTTAGAACTGCAGTTGCAGTCTGAAACAATATGGCTTGATAGCAAATACTGTCTGGCTCTGCTGAATATAAACAGCTGAGAATGTGGGATTTGATACCTCAGTAACAGTATTATTTTTTTTTTTTACCTTGGGTTTCCTCCAGCCAGCCCCTCAGTTATATATTCTAGCTATCTATTTTTGTGTGTGGGTAGAGCAACTGTGGATTTCAGTATCTGCTCCTGGCCATAGATCCATCCATCTATTGGTGTCCTTTACTAATGGGACCAATCACAGCTCTTCCTGTTGCAGGTGGGGACCCAGAACAGGCAACAGAGCAGCATTTTACAATGTCCCTGCATGTCTGAGACAAGTGTTAACATTGCCCGCTCAAGTGCAAGAGCTGTAGTAAGTCATGTTAGCCAAGGAGTGGAGCAAATAGGAATAATTGTCATACTGTGGCCAGCTAAATGAATTACAGACTGGTGGGAGGTTCCAGAATCATAACTCTCCACTGTACATGTCACTGACAATCCCTGTAGTTCATGTGCCATGGCCTTTCTACAATGTACAACCACATACCCATGTATGATGTTGTTATGAATCCCTATTCCCTTTCAGATGAGCACCTCTGTGTGGTCTCCAGCCTCCATCAGGGGTTCTGCCTAAGAATCTTTACTCCATGCATGTGTCACTCCCATCTTCCCCCAAGAAAGATGAGTAGGCTGAGCCTCGTCACTGTTTTTCTCTCCTGTACCAGCTCCAATAGGTGCCCACGTTACTACCTGAACCCGCATAATCAGGGATGCAGTTAGGGTTTTATCCCTCTATGCAAATGGAATGGAGTAGCAAGCAGCACTGAGTATATGGGGTGAACTTCTTTTTATTAATGGTGGGAAATGTGTTACTGCAACTTAAGAAACTCCGTTGTCTTGAATATGTATTCAGGTTGCACTTTGTTTAAGAGCTATAGCTGCTGTATGGACAGAATAGGGCTGGATTCAGTTACATACAGCTTACTGGGTGGGATTACATGAGCACAGTGGGTTAAGGAGGTTATCTGGAGAGTAGTATTCTTAGCAGTCATTGTGGCTGCTAACAAAAATGCCTTGCTAATGGACATGAATGCAATTAGTCCAACATTAAAAGGACTAACATACAACACAGTCAAGAATGTATTTTTTTTTTTCGATGTTTGACTTCTTCTTGGCTGAGTCCTGAACCAAACCTGCTATTGGAGAGATGCAGGTTTAAGTAAGAACTTAGTAGAGCCCTTTAAATTAAATGTACAGTTGATGGCAAAACAAAGTGTTCCTTCCATCTGTGCTCTAGTACAAATGTATTTATTTTTTTACCTTTATTTATTATTTGGGTACAGATTAAAGTTTCACATTTCATAATACGTAAACTGACTTTTTCCAGTAGTGGTGATAGTTTAAAGATTATTGAACACATTAATTTTATATCAGGATGTAAACATATTTTCATAGGAATATAGATCACTTCATATATGAATTAAAGCAGGTATCTGAATTCTAGCTTCAGAAAAAGTCTCTATGCTGTCATTTTGATTTAAAAAAAATATATATGCCCCCAGAGATAGAACAAATATGTATTAGGGTTAGGAAACAAAAAGTGGTGGACTTTCTTGTCTGTAAAAACAATTGTTTTTGTGAATGATACATCATTTTTGATAACAACAGAGATTCAATCACTTATGCATTATATTGCTGTAATTTGAAAATGTTTTAAACCCTTTTATAACACCATCATCTTATCACTCACAATTAGCAAACATTTCTATAAATGTTTTCTAATAGATTACCATACAATGTCCCTTCCTTACATTTCTTATTTTGATTGGTGTAGTTTGCCCCTTTCCATCTTCATTAAAGTTGTTAGACAGCTGCCCCTTTATTTTTTTCATACTGCACATTTTGCTTCGCCTAGTGCTAGGCTCCCTCTTGCAACACATTTAGACAACTCTTACACTTAATTCTCAATGCAGTTTGACAAGATTTTTGCCTTTGGTAATTGTGTAACTACTTCACATTGTTAACAGTTCATTTTTTCTGTAATGAGGTCTTGACGTTTCACTTTTTTCATTGATCACTTTAGGCTTCCGAGAAGAACATCTGTCTTCCTCCTTAAAATGATATTAGATAGACTTCACCCTATGAATTTATAAAATCAGAAAAATCTACTTTGTACACTTCACTAATAAACATACTGTTTTTTTTTGGCTCACTTCTTACACTGTTGTACTTTTCGGTGGAGAACAGCATGATTTTTTGTCTTTATAATGCCATTGGGCTCATTTGCTGGCTTTTTGCCTAGAACTGGCTTTGTATATCATCTTAAAGACAGCTGGCGGGAGGAACTAGCACTTGTCCATAAGCAGGACAGGAAAAAGCAGTGAATCATCATGGTAGCTTCAAACAGAATAGGGTGCCACTCTGAAAAGTTAAATGATTCATTATGTTCTCCAAGGGCTGGGCGGGGAGTATATGAAGGACACATACCACTTAGGAGAGAATTCCATCACTTACTAAGCTGCATTGACAGAGTAATAAAGTATGTAAAAGGTAACTCTCTCTCATCCTGACAGCAAATGTCTAATTCAGATAGTGCAACTGAATTCTACAAATACATTAGATTCTAATCTTATTAGCTGCATAATTCTCTGTGCAGTATAATCACAAAAATAAGTCAATGCAATTAATAGCATATTTTGTGCAAGTTCTTAGAGACAAGAACATTAGAAAATAATCTCTGGTTGAGCCAAAAAAAAAAAGTTTGCAAATTACTTAAATTTTATTTACATTTTGAGTTTTTCTTTTTCTTTTTTCCCCAAGGAGGTGGGATGTGGGGCTATGTGCAAAAGTGTAGTTAGAAGCAACAGATAAGCAGATTTTAAATTCTAGTTCCAGGTAAAACATGCTATAAAATGAATTAGATGTTAAAGTGTCATACAGTATCTTCTGTTTTTTAGTAATCACTAAACATGTGCTGGAGAGGAGGGGAATAGAATCAGTCAATTTACTGTTCAAAATGCTGATGGACGCCTTTGCAAGAGCAGAGACAGAAATGTATTTGTGAATGCATGACTGATTAGCCACTCCCCTTCCCAGTAAGCAACTTGGTAGCAGCATAGATGCTCAGCAGTAAAATCTCTACCTCACAACTTCAAGGTCTAGAGTTCAGTCCTGGCATCTGGCCAGCTTCTATGTGGAGTTTGCAATAACTTCCTTGTGTCTACATGATATTGTTTTGCTATGCAGTTTCCTCTCACCTCCCCAAAATATACTAGTTAAATTAATTTGTCCATATATGGGTCTCTTTTACATGAAAAAGTTGAATTTCACATGGTCAAGACCATGTGATTGAAGTTTAAAAGTTGAATGAATTGTACTGAGATTGTAGTATGCTGGGGATTGGGGAATGTGCCCTTTTCTCCATTATACTGCGATCTTGGAGCTGGCATATATAATTAACAAGGTATGTGGGGGTGTAGGGTGCTTCCCCCATGCAAAAACACTGTTTGTACTATTGTTGTGGATGTACAACTTTTTAAACAGTTGATCATATTGTTTTGATAATGTGAAATTCTACTTTTTAAAAAGTCAGTCATGGTCAACTAAACAGATGGTCGACAGGTATCGACAATCATGTGAAATTGGACTATTCTCATTGTTGGAGAATTTGCCCTTTTCCAGAGAATTGTGTCATCTCAGAGTTACTATATATAATTAGCAGGGGTATAGGGGTGCAGGGGGTCTTCCTTCCCTGAAAAATCAATGATTTATTGCAGTTTCTTTTTTTTTCATGCACTGAGATTGATGCTTGGCGCATGCATAGTAGTGTGTCAATGTGCATAATTTTGATCATTTGGTGTTGACATGAGATATATATATATATATATATATATATATATATATATATATATATATGTGTGTGTGTGTGTGTGTGTGTGTGTGTGTGTGTGTATGTATATGTATTTTCAAGTAGACATCAGGTGGTGTTTCTACTACTAGGGGAGATTTGGCCAGGGCATTGGGGAACTTTCCCTACCCTTTTACATAGGTGCACTGGGATATTAAACTGGGCAAACTTAAAGGCCGTGTCACTGTACTCTGTATCTTATAGGCTACTGAGAGGCGACTTGTGCCCGGTCTGCAGAGCAGTCTCAGACCCTGTCCAATGGAAGTGCTGCATATCCGCATGTCAAATGGGACAAGATTCACTTGCTCTAGGGATATTAACCTAGTCTGCGATATTAACAGGACATGCTGGAGAGACAGCTATATCTCCCAGAGACTGCCACTCATCTTGAACAAACTCCCAATTCACATAAAACAATGACCCTATTTAAGTATAACTTAGACAACTGGATGGGAGACAGTAAATTTACCCCAGGGGTGTCACCTATGTCCCTCTTGGATAAGGGCAGTCGGTGCTGATCATAGACTCATGCTGCAAATATAGACCATACAACTTGGTCAATAAGGGAACAAGGGTATAACATGGCTAGGCTTATAAAGGCCCTAGGGCCAATAGTTTAGTAACCTCCTATGAACCTATAAAATCCACCTGAGCTCAAGCAAATGTGAACCTAGTTTAACATCTCATCTGAAGGATGTCACACTGGGGAGTGCAGCACCCCTCTAATGCTGCAGTGCAGTGTCAGTAATCCAGTATCAGTAATCCAATCACCTGTCATAGAAACTGAACCCACACCCTTATGAATTTCCAGTGCAAAGGCAAATGTGTTACTTGTTGTGCCACATGACTATACACATAACCTATTTTGAAATAAAACCCTGAAATTAAAAAAAAGACATTGATCTAAAAAGATCGAACATAAAAAAAAAATATTTTGTGCAGGAGTAAGTACCCCCTCAATCCACAGACTCCATGCAACTCATATATACCTACTCTGAAATTTCAACAGTGGGTAAAGGGCAAATTTTCACCTCCTCATCTGCACTGCAAAGTTGCACACACAGATGTCGACAAAGCTGCAAAACTCAGCAAAAGCCAGCAAAACCAAGCAAAATGAACATTCAACAATCTGAACATTCGAAAAAATACTTGTAACCAACATATATATATATATATATATATATATATATATATATATATATATATATATATATATTGGGGGGTGTGGTGGGGGGCTACTTGCACCCAGTTTCTACTGACGTTATATGTTTTTGGATCCACTTTGAAATTTAGAAATACTGAAATCTTGAATTTCAGTAGTCTGAAACCACAAAGCTGAAAACCCAACCACAACTCACAAACTGGAAAACACACAACCGCGAAATTCAAAATCCCGTACTTACGCTACACATACAGTACAGACATAAACATACACAAAACTCCCCCCACAATAAAACAAACTAATGTAGACTACATATAATCAGGGGGCAAGCCCCCCTGCACCCTCCACACCCCCTACTTATATATTCTAACTCCGAGATCGCACAAACAGTAACACAAACAAAACTCACACACACACACATTCACACACACACACACACAAACACACACATCTTACAGTCTCTCAAACACACACTTACACACTAAACCCCTAACCAACATACTTACACAAACAAACTCACCAAACTTAAACCCAAACATCCACATTCTGTACCACCGGAAGCAGAAATTCGAAATATCCGTACTTCAGTATTTTGAATTTTGCACTTCTGCCGGTTTCGGAAATGTGAGTATTCGGCTTTGTAAGTTCGAAATACTGAAATTTGAGATTTCAGTATTTTGAAATTGCAAAGTGGACCCATATATATATATATATATATATATATATATATATATATATATATATATATAAATGTGTGTGTGTGTGTGTGTGTATACACATGTATCTATATATCTATTCCTCTCTCTCTTTTTATATATATATATATATATATATATATATATATATATATATACATATGGATTCAATAAAGACTACACAGTCATTTTGATGTGCACATAGCCGCGTAAATTTTTAGATTCAATAAACTCCATGTAGTGATGAGCAAACATGGTAAATTCCGTGGCATGCAAATTACAGCATAAGTAGCTAAATTGTAGGCTAATGAAGCAACCCAACATGGTGGAGTGATTCAACAAACTGTAAAACAACCATTTAGACTCCGTCCCCCTGTTGCCCATATATTCGAAAACTTCAGGGCTGTCAGCACGGAGAAGATTCAAATGAACTGAAAACTCATTAGAATTACCGAATCACAAAAAATTGTCACCATGTAATTATGTTTGCTTTATGTAGGCACTTCCACTGTGTTTGTTTTCAATGGATGGCAACAGTGAATGATGACATTGGGGGTGTGTGTCAGGTTATACATACAGAGGTGTACATGTAGGTCTGTAAGGGTGAAAGCACATGCAAGTGGTGCACAATTCACAAGTTCTGTTTCATCCTCTTTATTTTTTGTTAAAATGTGTCGTCTCTGTATGCTTTAAGTTATTTTTTAATTATATTTTGTCATTTGCATGATATGGCACTTAGAACAATCACAGGAAATAGAGGAATGAAAGGCAGGTTTCTCTATGGGTGACATGTAACTGTTTCTCTGGTAGCAATTGTATGTGTATGGCTGGAGTACAGATGATTTTGGGTTCTAATACAGGGTGTGCAAACTTTAAATCAGTTTTTGTGTTCCATGTTTTGCGTGATATAATAGGAACAGAGGAAAGTAATAACAATATTGCCTGTGTTTAACTTATTTACGTGTAGGTGCAAGCAGGAGCATGGAGGTGCTCAAAGAGGTGCGGAAGTGTGCATTGCATACTAATGAGCAGCAACAGAGTTAACACACTCAGTTAAGCAGCAGGTGTGTTTCATAGGTGCTAATTACATCATAAGCAGGTGATTTTCAGCACAGTGGAGCTATTCAACAAGCTATAAAGCATCCATGTAGCCTACATTCTGTTTTTTACTGAATACTTCAATACCATTGGAGTAGAGACAAGGAAATTTTAAAGGGATGCAGTGCTAGGGGCTGCTGCAGCTTTGCTCCATATGTATGTACTACAAGCTGAAGCCAGTGCTGCTGGTGCTGGTGACAATAGGCCTAGGCTGAGAAGGAGAAGAGTGTTTAGGCCCAGAGTAACTTTTAAGATGCTACATGACCTGGAGATTGTAGAGTGCTACAGGGTGGACAGGGACACATTACAAGAACTCTGTGAGCTCTGCCGCCCACATCTCAGAGCCAGAGCCATCTGCTGAGAACTCATCTCAGTGGAAACTAAGGTATGTCTGGCCTTTAGAATATTAGCTACAGGTATCTTTCAAAGACCAACTGGGGTCATCATGGGTGTGTCACTGACATCAGCATTCAGGACCCTCCACCAATTCCTGGATGCTATGCTGATACATGGTACTGAGAACATATGTTTTCCCCATAGTTCTGAGGAGAGGGCTAGCAATATGCAACATTTCTAACAGGTACCCTGAAGTACTGGATGACATAGATTGCACTCATGTACACATTAAGCACCACCTGATGAGCAGGGTAGAATCAACATTAACCTCAAGGGTAACCACTCCATCAACTTCCAAGTCATGTGTAATGCCCAGGGAATTATCTTTGAATGTGTGTGCTGGCAACCCAGGCAGTTATCATGACTTTCATACCTGGCACACATCACAGCTATACCAGATGCTTGCTAGGGGGATATCCCACAAGCCATTTACTGGAGGATGCTGGCTATGCACTGGAACTGTGGTTGATGACACCCCTCAGACATGCACACACAGGTACAGAAGGAACTTCATAGAGCATATGTTTGGGCTGCTGAAGTCATGGTTCTGGTGCAGAGGTACATCTGGTGGAGCACTGCAGTATAATCCATGTACACAAATCTTCACAGTATGTGTTATGCTACACAATCTAATCCTGCAGAAACAGTTGCAGTAGGATCAGCAAGGGGAAGGGACACATAACTCCCCACCAACACCTAGGTCATCACAGACACAGAGGGTGACTCGGAGGGGGATCCAACACCTGCTTTGGGTGGAGGCAGATGTAGGCATGCTCAGTATGTGCTTGCTTTGACTAAGAGACAACACATAGCACATTCACTGACCACCTGGGTGCCTAATACCATTCTCCTATTCACATACACATATTAAAATTGATGCCAGGCAATTCACACAACCTTTACCTCCCCATGTATGGGCTGTATACTGCTTGCATTAGACAGGGTCAGCCCTGAACTAAAACTTTCTCAACTGCTGCATTTGCAAGGTAAATCCTAAACCTAGACTGTATTCTTTAATAATATTATGGAATATCCTTGAAATTCTTAACTTGGTATAGTAATCAGGTAAATATTGTTGGATTTCTACAGAAACTACCTTAACATGTGACAGCGAGCAATGATTTTACTTATATGTTCCCATTAGTAAGTCTTAGGCCTCAGGCATCAAAGATTCACACTGTCATCCCTCTCAGACATGCTGATGATTAGTGCATGCCCTCAGTTTAGCACCATACCTTTGTACTCATAAATCATTTAAGAGATAATTTAGAAAATAATGATACACATTGCAGTTTCTGACTTCACAACTCTTCCTAAAATCAAACAGTAGGCAGGGTGCAGAACAAGGAGAGTAACAAGCGCATCATATCCTTGTTTTTGTCATAGCAGTAACTCAACTTTGCCCTCCACTAAAAGAACAGGATATGCTTGTTTCTGACATAAGATCAACTGGGCTTTGTTCCCCCAAAAGAGCAGTGTACCCTTGTTTGTGCCATAACAGTAACTCACCCATTCTAACCCCAAAAGAACATTATATAGTTTTGTGTGCCACCCAACCTGGCCTGTAGTTCTTGGCAACTGCATATTATATCACTCCCCCAGTTAATATCCTCACACAATTTAAGGAAAAGATATCGAATGGCTTACACACTGCGTGTCTCAAACTACTGGTTAGGTAAGTGATGAATTACCAAGAAACACAGAAATGTAAGACACAGGCATATATTTGAAAACATAATCATGTTGACGGGAAGCCTTCTAGCTTATCAGTGGGAGTAGTAAGCACTAGGTAGTCTATCTACCACACGTGGAGTTGTTTCTGGCCCAGAAATTGTAGCTTATTGGCCATTTGGGCAGTCTTTCCATCCCTTTCAACTTTCTGGTTTAAAAGCCCATTTTTGAGCTAGTTTCCCTCTTTTCTTGTAACTAGTCTAGTCTAGATACAGATTTGCTGTATCCAGGACTGTTTGTAAGCTTCTGAGCCCCCCCCAAGCATTTCTGTGTTGGAGAGAAACATTCTAGCTTATCAGTGAGAGTGGTAAGCACTAGGTAGCCTATCTACCACAAGAGGAGTGGTTTCTGGCCCACAAATTGTAGTTTATTGGCCATTTGGGCAGTTTTTCCATCCCTTCCACAGCCCATTAGGCATAAAAATAAACCAACGCAGCCCATAAGGCATAACAATAAACCAAACATACTAGTCATTGGTGACTCAATAATGAGACACACTGATGTCCCCCTCACCAGGGTCAACAAGGAGAAGGTCACAGTCAGCTGTTTGCCAGACGTTAGAATCTGCCACATCATGCACGCACTTAAGTCTCTCCACAACCGGTACAAGTATGACTCTGTCATTGTCCATGTTGGTGTGAATGACTTGAGACATACCTCCCTGGACTATATGAAGAGAGACATGCTTGAGCACTCAGACTATGTGTTCCAGCCTGGAGTGACCTTGGCCCTGAGCAGCATCCTGCCTTCACCAAGAATGATGCCACAATACCAACAAAAAAGGATTGACTTCAACAATTGGCTTAGTATCTGGTGCCTTTCCAAGGAGATCCAGTATCGTCTGCCTGGGATGACATGGTTAACAAGCCTCGATGCTTTGCAAGAGATGGCCTCCACCTGTAACCCTGGGGTTCTGGACCTTGGCCAAGGCTCTTGTCTCCCCCATTGTACCTTTTTCAGACTATGTCCCAAAGACAAATCTTCCAACATAAAAGATCTGTCAAAAAACAAATTGAAGGTCATGCTACTTAATGCTAGGAGCCTTAATCTGAAAATGCACTCACTGGAGGCTCTTCTCACACAGAAAGATGCCACTGTCTGTGCAGTCATGAAAACTTGGTTCAGGGCTATTGAGAGCACTCCAGCCTTACCAGGCTATACCTAATTCCACACTTTCTGACCCCAAATGAAGTCAGAAAGGCTAAGGGTGGTGGAGTCTCTATCTTCATTAAAGACAGGCACACCTCCAGGCTGGTTTATCAGCATAACACACTGGAATTACTGCAGGTGCAACTGACAGTTGGCAAGACACCTATCCAAGTTATAGTCAGCTATAGACCCCCCTCCATGTCTCAGGACACCCACTGCTCCTACCTGGACCTACTTGTCTCCATCAAGGTACCATTTAACACCCTGATCCTTGGTGACTTCAACTACTCCACCATAGACTGGGTGAACTATTCCTGCACTAATGCACTCACCAAAAATTCCTTGACTTCATTAACTCTAATGCACTAGACCAGCTAGTCTCATCCCCCACAAGGGGAGATAACATACTGGACTTAGTTCTCACCAACATGGGTGACCATTGCACCACTCCCATACCCATAGTATGTTCTTCCTTGGTGAGATCAGATCATCAGCATGTCTCATTCAAAGTTTCTATCCCACCCATCCACTCCCCAGACATAACCAGGCTAAAAAACTCTCAAAAGTTGACTACACTCTCCTTAGGGAGGGTATCAGCAGCTTCACATCATCTCCCCCCTCAGAAGGAGCAGACATCTATGCTGAACAGTACGCCAGTGCAGTATACAAGCACCTGTATAACTGCATGGACTCAGCCATACCCTAAAGAACTAAAACCTGCTCCTCAAAGAAAAACAATCCTGTCTGGTGGACATCCTCTATCAACAGGCTTTACAACAAAAGGAAAAAAAAACTGTTGTCCAAGGGTAAAAAGGAACAAATCTCAAATTGGAAAATCTACCTCCTCAACCTCAACAAGCAAATTAGATCACTAGTGAAAAACTCCAAAGCCAATTATGAGTTGAAACTGGCCTCTGAAACAAAGAGAAACCACAAATCTTTCTTCAGTTACATTAGGAACCTCCATGGTAAAGCCCAAGTTTGTTCCAAATTAGTACTTAATAGTACCACATATACTGACCCTACTGACTTAGCCAACCTGCTGGCTGATAGGTTCAGTGCAAACTTCACCCCCTTATTGCCCCCCAAAGGCCTAGTTGACATCTCCAGTACTTCTCCCATACCTCACATCTCTGTAGATCTGGCCAAGGCCTTTGACACAATTGAAAAGCTAACACAGCTTGGTGTTAATCCCTATCACATCAGATAGGTGGCCAATTGGCTCACAGATAGGACCCACAAGGTCAAAATAGGTGCCACCACCTCCAACAGGAGACTAGTCACTAGTGGTGTCACCAGGGATCTGTCCTGGGACCCCTACTGTTTTGCATCTACTTTTCAGAGGTCCAGGCAAAGACAAAAGGCCTGTGGCTGCTCAAGTTTGAAGATGACTGTAAGTAGGGTGCTGTCATTAACTCCCCAAATGATGTTAACATACTGCAAGAGGGTCTCACAGCTACAAATAACTGGTGCCAACGTTATGGCCTTAAGTTAAATGCAAAAAAATGTATTATCATACCATTCAGCAAAAACACAGCCCCTACTGATTACCGCATCAACTGCAACTCCCTAAACACACAACCTGTGGTGAGAGGTCTGGGTACTAAGGTTGACAACAATCTCACATTCAACCATAATGTGGTGGCAGTGGTCAGAAAAGCCTTTTACTTGGTTCATCTCATAAGTAAAGGGATTGCATCCAGAAAAAAGGAGGTTATTACCTCTCTGTACTCTTCCCTCATTAGACCCATAATTGAATATAACGCCTATTTGGTATGTACCTCTCCAAACACCTACACCAACTGGAAAAGCCACAGAAATACCTCACAAAGAGAATCCATGGCCTCCAATACCTGTCCTATGAGGACATGCTCAAATCACTATCACTTTACTCGGTTTCATACAGATTGCTCAGAGGTGATCTGTGTCTCGCCTTCAAGGCAATATTGGACTCTGCCCTACTAGAGATGCTCCATATCTATAAGTCTAAATCCTTGCGCATTACCTGCTCAATAGGCCTATATCTAATATGTGACAGCAACAAAACCTGTTGGAGAGACAGGTTTGTCTTCCAGAGGCTGCCCCATCTCTGGACTAGACTTGCTATGCATGTCAAACAGCGTACCTCGCTGACCCTCTTCAAGTGCAACTGATGAGTGAATGAGAAACCACAAATTTGTCCCAGGGGTCCCACCTTTGTCCCTCATTGACAGGGGTGACAGGTGCTGACTAAGGTTTCCTTTTTGGGGATAAACTCTTGGCTTGGCTTGGCTTGTAAGGGCCCCAGGGCCATTAGCCTAGTAACCTCCTATGATCCTTCCAACTTTCTGGTTTAAAAGCCCTCATTTGCTCTTCAGTTTTTCCCTTAGATCTTGCTAGTTCTTTCTCTCTTACACTTCAAATAGCCTAATCACTTTGCACTTCAACAGGTTTTTGTAGCAATCTTTGTAGCACACCTAAGTGCCATCAGCACTAGTCATTCTTCATAGAAATAGCTCCAGTACTTAGTAGTTATGACCACCAAACCTGTCGTGATTAAAGGCAGCTCCCTGTGCTTTCTCCTATTAACCTGGTGCACTTGGGCATTCTGAGGAAGAGTAGCAACTACCTCATGTAAACAGACAACCCTCTCCTATTACCTCCCAACACTCAGACTTGTAATATATGCACTTATATCACCAAATTGGAAGCTGTGCACTCTCCAGCCAAGACTGAAGTAGCTGGTCAAGAGGAAAAGGTCAACACCTGCACCACACCACATGGAACACATAGCCTTCCAGAACATCCGCTATCACAGCTCTCACATAAAAACACAAACCACACACCCACCTTCATGGAGGCTCTCAATAGAAATGTACCCAAACAGTAGAGACCTCCAAGACAGAAATGCACTCGACCACTACAACACGGCGCAAACCAAAGGACATATAGCTCACCTCCACAGTGTGCCCTTCAACCTAAGCCCCTAAGGCTAAACACCTTGCCAATACACTAATTATAGGTGATTCAATACTGATAAATCCAACAAAGTAGGCAGTTCCCAAAACTAATAAAAAACAACAAGAAATGCCACAAGCCACGAACAAACTCCTTCCAATGAATGTAAAGACCAGGTAATCCACGACGAACCCAAAAGTTTGGTTAGAATTCAAATGAACAAATCACATTGCCTTATTCTTACATATTAATGTCTTCCTTTTAAAGTGTCTTGTGCTTTACTCAGTATTAACCTACATACAATTCAGGTTTCTTTCTAAATATGTAATTCCAATGAAATAAATAAATAAATAAATAGTTAGTTTAAAAACCTCCATACTAAAACATTATTTGTTAAAAAGTTAAAAGTTTAGAATTGATATTATATTTCCAAGAACAGTGAGACCAACACATTAAATGTTTATTTTATCAAATTCTCCCTAGCTTGTCTTGTGTATGTATGTGTGTGCTTACCCCCTCTAGTGTCCATATATAGCAATTGCTTAGGCTTTTAATCAAATATTGTTCGCTCTTAATTTTAAAAGTGAAGAAATGGATATAAACTCATTCATGCCAGGCCTCATACTAGCATCGAGGTTAACCTGCCACCAAAGTTCTTTGCTTTCTAAAATTTCTTCCCATAAACCACCTCTTATGTCAGGTTTGATTTGATCCAAGACAAAGAATACATATTTAAATTCAGAACAATTGATGGAATGTTTAAAAAGTGCATTTGTACATTTCCCTTTTTTAATATCGTATATATGTTCATATATCCTTCTTTTTAAATGTCTCTCTGTCTTCCCCACATAAAAGGATTGACATTTCTGACATATAACAAGATATATAACTCCTTTGCTATCACAGTTATAATAATTGTTACTGTTTAACCATCTCTTTCTGCTCTCAATGTATACTTCCCCCTTATTGATAATATATGGGCACTGCGGACACCTACCACACTTGAATGTTCCTATTTTATTACCATCTCCATGTTGTTTGATATTTATTTTCCTTTCTAATATATTCTTTATGTTCCTTGAATTTTTATAAACTATTTTTGGTTGTATGTTTATAACTTCATCTATATCAGTCAAGATGGAGAATTTATTCCATTCCATACCTAAAAATTCTTTCATCTTTTTATTGGAAACATTATATTCCACCACCAAACTTTTGGTATATCCTTCACACTTTTTGTTGTTGTGATTGTTGTGATTATTGTTCCCCCTGCCCCCAAGGTTAAAATTTTCATTTCCCTTCTCTAAAATAGGCTTGAATCTATCATTCCTACCTCTTTTGACTTCTTCCCATATATTACAAACGAAGTCCTTGGGATATCCACGTTCTAAAAACATTTTCTCCAACTTTTTACATTCCTGTTCAAAATCAACATCTAAACTAGTCATTCTTGACCCCCTTACATATTGCCCTTTTACAATATTTCTTTTACTATGCAGGGGGTGAGAACTGTCATAGTGTAAAAATGAGTTCACATAAGTTTCCTTTCTAAAAACCTTAGTTTCGAACTTCCCATTCCTCTTATATACTTCAACGTCCAGATATTGGAGTGTTTCATTATTGATAGAATGTGTAAATTTTAAAAAACTTGTTGTCCCACCAATATATTCCATAAATTCCAGGAATCTTGCATGCCCCCCTACCCAAAAAATGACAATGTCATCCAAAAACCTATGATAAGTCAACCAATGTTTTTTGTATTCTGAATTGAATATATAACTTTCCTCCCATTTTGACAACACAATATTGGCATAAGTAGGGGCACATGTAGCTCCCATGGAAACCCCGGCTTTTTGCTGATAAAATTCGACTTCAAAAGTTAGGAAATTGTATTTCAAAACTGCATCCATAAATGCAACACTAGCTATTTTGTCATTATGGCAAAGAGTCGTGCCATTGAAAACACTCAACTCGAACATCTCCATCCCTTCCACATGAGGGATGCAACTGAAGAGGTCAATAATGTCAATGGTGACAAACATCATATCTTCCTTGTACATCTCAGGTTTTAATTTACTCAAGAAGTCCCAAGAATCCTTGAGAATAACCTGGTTGTTCACCCAAATGTGTTTTGTCTTAGTGTCCACAAATTTAGCTAAGGGTACGGTTTTAGCACCCTCTGCAGACACTATGGGTCTCAAAGGGGGGGTTACATATTTTATGGATTTTTGGTATCCCGAATATTGTAGCCATTCTTGGTTTACTAACTTCCAAATACTTCAATATTTTGTTGTCAATGACTCCCTCGACCAATAAATCCTGTAATAAATTGTCTATTCGCTTGTAAGCGATATTGATCTCATTTAGGGATACTACTGTGTATGTTTTCTCATTCCCAAAATGACATTCATCTTGCCGTCATACATCATTTTATCCATTATAACTATCCCCCCTCTCTTGTCAGGTTTCATAACTCTGAGAAGTGGATTTCTGCTTAAATCATTTAGCACAACTTTTTCTTCCTTACTTAGGTTATGATTGACCCAAACTTTATTACTTTTCTTTCTAACCCCATCTACCAAAACCTTCTCAAAACTTTTAGCTGTGGTAGTAAAGGGCGGTTGTAAATGGATTTTCTAGTTAACACGAGTTCTTTCCCTGTTTCTCTATTCAGTCCCGCTCTTGAGGCCAGAATTTCTAGATTAATTTTCCTTATAAACAACTTAATGTCAAGGATAGTTCGCGTGTAGTCTCCTTTAGTAGTAGGTATGAATTTCAACCCTTTACTTAGAAGGGAAAAATGTGGAATAGTTAAATTAGTTTCACTAAAATTATAAATACTAAAATCATTATGGGTATACTTAATATGGTCTCCCTCTATTGAAACATTGTTTAAACAGTCACTAATGATGTTAATATTACCAGGCTGGAGGGTATTGTCCATTAGTATCTCCCTCTTCCTCTTTCCCCCCCCCCCAATTCTGAAAATTTTCCCCCCTTGATTGGGTCTCTAGCTCATTAGTCCCCCCATGTTCTAATGGTGGAAATTCTTGATTAAATAATTATTTTTCCCATTCAACTTCTCTCCTATTACCATACCATTCTTTATTTTTAAAAAAATTATTGTTCCATTTCTTCTTTGTAACACCTGAATTGTAACCTTGATTAGAAGGTTTAGGATAACTGATACTGTTTTCATACTCATAAATATCCCTGTTTAATTTTCCTATTTTACGTTGTATAATGTTCTCACATTTCACATCTATATCCCTCCTAATATTGAAATATTTATCTCTTTCCTCTCTAATACTGAAAATTAAATCAGATTTTATATTTTTATCCAGTTCATCTATTTCTTTCCCCAACTCACATTGTTTACGCTCATTTTCCTCAATAATGACTTTTATAATTTCCAAACCACAGTTGTTAAACACATTCAGTAAACTCTTGTGAAATTGTGAGCCTATAGTTACATTATTAGGGTATTTATAAACCCTCAAACCTTTAGGGACTATTTCCCTTCTCAGACACTCCTTTAAATATGCATTTTCAACACTAAAATTCCTAAATTTCATCATACAGTTGTGTAACTTTTCTATTTTAGTCAAATACGTACTGCCATCCCCATGGCCATAATCATGTCTTTTATTGTTGTCAGCGTTATTGAAAAGAAAGTCTTTTTTAAGCCATTCTTCAATTGTTATATTGACTTATTTATTACTGGAAACAGTACCTTTTTGTGAAACCCCAGGTGGATTTCTTACAGATGTCCCACTCACTAGGTTGAATAAGGAGAAGGTAACAGTTAGCTCTCTATCAGGTGCCAGAATCTGACACATAGCACATGCACTCAGGTCAGTCCACAACAAGTACAAGTATGACTCTGTCATTGCACATGTGGGTGTGAATGACCTGAGCTGCACCTCCCTGGACTACATGAAAAGAGACATGGTGGAGTTCTCGGATTATGTCTCACAGGCAGGTATGACACTAGCCCTGAGCAGTATCCTACCATCACCCAGAATGATACTGCATTACGAACAAAAAATGATTGACTTCAACAATTGGCTAAGTTTCTGGTGTCATTCTAAGGGGATCCAGTATCTGTCTGCTTGGCATGACATGATTGACAGACCTCAATGCTTTGCCAGAGATGGCCTGCATCTGTCACCCCTGGCTAAAGTTCTTGCCACCCCTATAGTGACTTTTTTAGGTGGTGTTCCAAAGACCAAATTACCACCATAACAGCTATAAATAAATGTAATCTGAGGATCATGCTGCTCAACGCTAGAAGTCTAAACCTCAAGATGCACTCACTCGAAGCAATTCTCAAAATGGAGAACATTGACATTTGTGCTGTAATGGAGATCTGGTTTAAAGCAGCAGAAAGCACCCCTGCGCTACCAGGCCATAATTCATTCAACACTTTTCGGCCCTGAAACATGGACAAAAGCTCCAAAGGTGGTGGTGGTGTCTCCATATTCATAAAGGATCTGCACATCTCCAGACTAGTAGCCCAGCACAATGCATCTCAGATACTTCAGGTATAACTAACATGGGGTAAGACGGCAATCCAGGTCATAGCCTGCTATAGGTCCCCAACCATGTCCTTAGACTCTCACTCCATGTTCCTAAGCACCCTGGAATCTAGCAAGGTCCAACCCAATACTCTGTTACTAGGAGATTTCAACTACCCCTCCATCAACTGGGAAAACTACTCAAGCATCAATACACTGACTCAATGCTTCCTGGAATTCATCAATTCCAGTGCCCTGGACCAGCTCATTCTGACCCCGCTGGAGAAAGCAACATCCTTGACCTGGTTATTACTAAAATGGGCGACCATTGCTTTACACCAATAGTCAATCCCTTCCTGGTCAGATCCAACCATAAACTAATCACCATGGAAATCCACGTCTCACACACCTCCCAGAAAGGTAACTACCTTGAAAAACTTCTCCAAAGCTGACTTTGGACTACTAAAAACAGAGGTGGCTAACTTTGTGGCACCCATGTTATTGGAAAATAGCTGCATGACTGCCAAATCATACACCAATGCACTGTACAAACATGTACATAAATGCATGGAAGTAGCCATACCCAACAGAACAAAGACGTTCTCCTCCAAAAAAAGGAAGCCAATCTGGTGGTCCCCTGCTATTAAAAAACACTACAACAAAAGGAAGAAATTGTTGCAGAAAAAGGTGAAGTCCCAAAACTGGAAAAACTCCCTTATTAGCCTCAGCAAAAATTGAGATCCCTCATTAAATCCTCTAAAACCAGCTATGAAAGCAGAATTGCAGCAGACACTAAAAACAAGCACAAAGCCTTATTTAGCTCTATCAAGAACCTCCATGGCAATACCCAAATTTGCTCTGAATTACTGCACAATGGTACCTCCTATACTAAGTGAAATGATATTGCCAACATACTGGCCGACAGATTCAGTGCCAGGTTTAACCCTGTTCCCCACCTCAAAGGACCAATCACAGTACCAGAAGAATGCTAGGCACCCAGCATTACTGCAGCACAGGTTAAAGCTGCATTGTCCAAGGTCAACAATACAACTTCCATGGGACCTGATAATATCACTGGCTGTTTTCTGCATGAACTACAAAGTGAACTGGCACCACATCTGTGTGCCCTGTTCAGTCACAGCCTCACCTCAGGGTTTGTCTCTACTGAATGGCGCACTGGTACAGTCATCCCTTTCCATAAAGAGGGAGCGACTGCAGACCCTGGGAATTATCACCCCATTAGCCTGACGAGTCTGATATGTAAAGTTATGGAATGTACCATCATGGACCTGATTAACAAAGATATAGGAAATCTCCAAACTCTAGACCCCACACAATTTGGTTTTGTGAAAGGGAGATAATGCCTGCTCAACCTGGTTGATTTATTTGATTCAGTCACCAGGGCTGTTGATGAAGGTAAGGCAGTGCATACAGCCTACCACAATCTGGTCAAGGTCTTTGATACCATTTCTCACTCGGCAATTATTGATAAACTCACCAAACTAGGCATCATTCCCTATATCACTAGGTGGGTTGCAAACTGGCTCACAGATAGAACACACAGTGTGAAAGTAGCAGACTCCAAGTCAGACTGCTGACCAGTTATGAGTGAAGTCCCACAGGGATCAGTCCTGGGTCATCTCCTGTTTGACATCTACTTCTCAGAAGTCCAGGCCAACACAAAGGGACTTTGGCTGACCAAGTTCACAGACGACTGCAAGCTGAAGCCATTATTAACTCCCCAAGTGATGTAGACATTCTACAGAAAGGCCTCACTGAGACTAATGATTGGTGTTGAAACTATGGCCTTAAGCTTAAAGCCAAAAAATGTGCCTTTATCACCTTTGGTAAAAACCCATTTCCCACTAATTACCACATCAATGGGAGCCCACTGAATGCTGAAGGCATCATAAGAGATCTGGCGATGCAGGTTGAAAGCAACCTCTCCTTCGACCACCACATTGCCACTGTGGTCAGAAAATCCTTCTATGTAGCACATCCTAATTCCAAGGGTTTTGCATCCAGGAAGAAATAGGTCATTGTCTCTCTCTACTCTTCCCTCATTAGACCAATCATCGAGTATAATGCTCCATTTGGCATGTACCTCACTAGACACCTGCAACAGCTGTAGATACCACAGAAGTACCTAACGAAGAGGATCCTAGGAATTAAATGCATACCCTACATGGACAGACTAAAAAAACTCCTTGTATTCTCTGTCTCATATCGCCTACTTAGAGGCCATCTCTGCTTGACTTACAAAGCCATGTCTGACCCAGCTCTGTTAGAAATGCTACATCTAAAGAAATCCTAATCCCTCCACACCACATGCTTCAGAGACTTCAACCTCATTACCACAATCAACAGAACATGCTGGACAGACAGGTTCCTCACCCAGAGACTGCCCATGCTCTGGAATAGACTTCCCATACACGTCAAGCAGAGCACCTTGCTGTCCCTCTTCAAGAGAAATCTTGATGAGTGGATGGGTAATAGAAAGTTCACCCCAGGGATCACTCCAGTGGCTCTACTTGATAGATGCACTGGGAACTAACTTCCTGCGGCATGATGCCAGGCCACTTCTATGGGTTAGGCTTGTAAAGTCTCCAGGGCCATTAGCCTAGTACATACCTATGAACCAGTGAACCTATGAACAGGTTGTATGCTCAGAAAGTGCACTACATCCAAATATAATAACGATAATTAAATGTACAGTATAAATAACAGCTGATGGTTTAATAGCAGTGTACATTCTGCTGTAGTTGGTTGAGTGAATAATGACTTTAGTCCTTTGCTGCAAAGCTGTTTTTGTGGCAAAGAGGAATGAGGTATCCATCTTGTTTTCTGAAGATGCATTGATGTGAGAGTTCAAATCCTGAATTATGTAAAAATATCTCATGTGTACTGTCATGTTCTACTTTTTATGTCATACATTGGTTTTCCTCACTGCATTTATTTCTCCTTTTTTTCAGTTTCTTATTCCTATTACTTTTACTGGAGAACAAATACATTACAGGTTTGGCTGTGCTCATTTGGTTTGTGTGAAGTACTGCATTATGGAAACAGGACAAACCAGACCACCTAAGAAGCAGACAGCCAGAAGTATAAACCAGACATATTCAATTAATGCTCTTGGACATCACAAAGACCAGGCCTGGAGTATAGATGGAACTATCAGATGTTTGCAATGCGGCTCAAATTTGTGCAATGCTTACCTATGTGCAAACAGGTGTATTTTGCATGAGTGTACACTTTGTTCACCATCACGCAAACCAGCTGATCACTGCTCTATGGGACTGTACATATCATGTTTCATTACTGTTTTTTTGTTCTCCATTTCCTTTGTCTGACATTAAACTACATGTGGAAACATTACATACCAAGGGCCAAATCTAACTATACATCACATATTTAGAATACATTCATGTGTTGCCCCCCCACCCCATGCACCGCCATGCACTACAACCCTTGGGTCTCAGTCCTTTTTCCACACACATATATCAACCACACTGAAAAGTGTAATATATATATATAACATTGTGTGCTCCATCATGAACAGATACAGTTGGTGGTGCTCACAACCTCGCTCTTCTAAACTCAAACATTCAGCTATGCTCAATAAGGGTACTTGTGTTGCTACACAGTTGACTTCTAAATAACCTATTACTATTAGTGCTATTAGGCTACTAGCCTCATATAATGCTATGAAGCTATGTGCCTAGGCAGGCCTCCCAAGCTGTTGTGCACCACGTGGCCTGCTGATGTCATCTACTATAGGTGCACGTGCACTCTTGTATAAATGAGACTTGTGCCTTGGAACTTGTGTTAAGTACTGTCTTCTGTCGTCTGTGCACCTGGATAGGTAGGGGTTCTATTCTCACTGCAGTCAACTGTGTTTGTGTGTGTCTAATCAGCAGAGTAGAAGAAGTATCCTACAATTACTTCTCCTAGGGCATTGATTGCCGGTATTTTGATACTTGCACAAGCCTACACATCCATTTCATGCAGCCCTCCCAACCTATTTTCTCCCACGTGGCCTGCTGATGTCATCTACTATAAATTCACCTGCACTCCGATAAAAGTTAGACTTGTGCTGTGGTACTTGCATTAAGTACTGTATTCTATAGTCTGTGCACCTAAATAGGTAGGGGCTCTATTTTCACTGCAGTCAACTGTGCATGTGTTTGTGTGCCTGTTAGCTGTTGCTTGATATTACCCAGAGCCTGTTACACCAGCATATGGGACACCTATTCTGCCCTTAACAGACTCTTCTGATGTCATCAACTAGATGATAGTTTTGGATCTGCAGTAATCCCAACAGACCAGGGTTAGACAGTTGGCCAGAGGTCAGGCAGATTTGACCTCATCCTATATCACACACATTACAGTGACATGGCTTTTAATCTATCCACATACATCATGGCATGGTTCATAGTATCTTTGTTTTGTTGATAAGAAAGGCCTATGGTTTATCCAGCTACTGCATGTGTCTAGTGAGGGTAATTCCAAAGGGATCATTATACTGTTTTAATGTTCTGATCAGGTTTCAGTACTGTCATACAGTCCTAATCGCTGAATATAATGGCGTGACTTATAATGTGCATCATATGTTTGTCCTGGGAAATCCTTAAAGAGAGAAGTTAGAAATTAACGATACACATTGAAGTTTCTTACTTCACAAACTTCACAGGTAAAATCAGTATAATGTTGTCATATTTTGATGGTATAAACTGTTAAACTTTTCAAGGAGAATACAAGTTCAAGGTACAATGACCACTTCAAAAACACAAATGCAGATATACTAGGCAATTAGTTGGCTATACAGTGTGAGCATCAGACAGAAGGCACTTGTAGCCTTGAATCCAAAAGATAGAAAACAGGGATATGGCACAGATATCATCACTTGCAGATGATGTTGTTGGGGGGCTGGGGGTCAGGAAGCCTACCCTGACACACAAGGTGTGTGAGTAAGAAAGAAGAAGAAAGACATATGTATAAAACAACAAATGGGCAGTGAGACTAAATGAGTAACTGTGATGTGCGCATCATGAAATAGTTGTGTGAGTGTGTGCATAACCACAGCCAAGCTCTGTGCTCACTTTACATCTTGGTCTGTCAGACAGGTGTGATTCGTGCATGGTAGAGGTGGCAGATCATTGTTGGCATCCTCAACATGGAGAACTGGCTCTGACAGGAGTTGCACTAGCATGTTGATGACCAGGACCATGGTCAGATGCAGTGCTGCTACCTGAACATGACTGATGTCTGCTCTCTTCAAGAGAACACCCATGACCATGACCCTCATGGCCTGCCACATCTGTGTGTAGACAGCACACTCACTGATGGAGCACTGGAAGTACTGGCATTATGTGAGAGTCACTGAACATGGCCACATTTGCTGACAGCAGATGATTTGGCTGATGTATGCCCATGAGGATGCTGTTGCCCTCCCAACATACATTCCATCACAGACACTGCCCATTCTATACAGACACCCCTTGATCTATCACAAACACCCCTTGTTTCACATCTCATTCATCCGATGCTGTAAATAGGCAACACAGTGGAGCCAGTCATGCATGGCAGACTGTATCACAGTACTCTGAGACATGCACTGTGTAACCCCTTCTATATCATTGTCCTTAAAATGTGTTTGGATATGAGTTGAAAACCATATGATATGGAGCTGCCAAGAAATGAAGGCCAGCTTGGATGTTAAGGGGCATAATCTGTGAATTGTGTGCTGCTTACTTACATTTCCAACCTTACATGTAATACTTTCTAAATCTAAGCTCACATACCTAGTGGAAGTAAGGCAGCCTGCAGTGCTGTTGTGATTCCCCCCTCCCAAGCAGTAATTTCTCAGAACTGAAATCCATTAATAATGTACACCATATAAAAAGGCAACCCTGTAGCTAGGCAGGCTGTTAGTTCCGTATGTTTGAAACACTGAGAACAAGCATTTTCTTCATGATATCTCTACAGAAGAGTATTCATTCTCTCAAGGTATAGTTCCATTTTGGCACCTACATACTGCATATGCTGAAATGTATTTGACAATGATGTGAAACACAGGTTTTTACACTGTTATTTGTATGCATTACTTAGAAGTGTACTGATGTCATGGCCATGTTTGTCCAGCCATTTCAGAGGTAGACATAGCTGGCAAGGCATTAAATAAATGGAAATGACTGCTATGTGAGAAATATGTAGAAATGTTTCAGGAACAGGTTTTTTGACAACACTTGTAGCATTTCAAAGATATTTTGTTAGCCAAAAGGGTCATCTGTCTGTTCTTTTGTGGGGTGGGGGTTAAGGTGAGTTACTGTTGTGGCACAAACAAGGATATCTTGCTCTTGTTACTCTCCTTGTTTTGCATCCTGCCTACTGTTAGTATTTCACATCTCTAGACTGTATTATGTTTTACCACTGGGTGATACTGACTGGCTACCTTTTCTGTTGTATATGTAAGCAAATATTTTGTAGTTATGCAATACTTATGTGTATTATACATCTGTTTTCTTTTACGCCATCTACAATCATGGCATCAAAATGTGTGAATCTGCATCTAAGACCCTTTACAGATGCCAAAAATGATATAATAATTGATGGTTTTCAGCAACATGGTGCCTTCCCCCTGCAAAGGGGAAGGCAAGATATATGCTGTAGGCTCATAATATGGCAACAAATTATTGCCAATGTGAATGCCGTGGGCAGCCATGGCGGAACCTATGAACAGGTGCATCACATGACTACTGATATAATCACTGCTGCAAGAAGGAGAGCAGCTGCAATAGGCCATGACCTTTTGGTTACAGGTGGAGGCCCTGCTAGGGAACCACCATGGACCCCCAATGAACAGCTCCTAGCTGATGTAAGGACCACACAAATCTTGCAGGAAACTGAAGTCCACCATGTGCTGGATCAGGGAGCCAGGGTGTCAGACATACCAACTACATCCCAAGAGGAGCTTCCAGGTAGGCCTTGTTATCTGAACTGTTGAATACTGCTGTATATGCAGTGAATTTAAATAACTAAGTTAATTCTGTGTCAAGTATATTTATTTGGTTGGGGGATTGAAGATTGCTACTGTTATAAGCTTAGCTTGGATTTGTCAGCCACATTTTTTGTTTAAATGCTTGTTCACTGTAGCTATAAAGGGGCAAATGCATTACTCCCTGTGTTACATTTGATTGTGATATTGTTGTCCTTACCTCTTGCTTAACTTCTTTCAGGACCTTCAGGCCTCCAGGAAAGCTTGCCTTCTGCAGTTGGTAAGCCAAATTAGTTTGATGTCAGTACTGCTGATAAATTTAAACAAATATTGCAGTGTGTGAGTTTGATCTCAGGCGTGTTATGTGTATTGCTGGACTGTCTGTAATAGTGGCAGCATCGTTACTTTGTTAGCATGTATTGCACTATAATAGTGCCGGTATTAATGTATTCTTGTGTGTCTTGTTTATTATCACAGATGATTCTTACAGTGGAACGGTGGGCCTTGTGCCACCTGATGTCAGTGTGGCAGCAGAGTCTGATGATGATGTTGGCCAAACTGAGGCACCGTCAGGGGGTGCAGAGGTTGAATCTGACACAGGGGTTGACATACAGCCATCCCCTGCATTTACATTGGACACAGCCAGTATGCCTATGGGTACCCAGTCCACTAAGCCCAAAGATCTTGGAAAGGTGGAGGGGAAGGACATTGATCAGGGGAGTGTGGCTACTGTGGCTTCAGTGCCTATTGAGTCTGGCCATAGCCAAAGTGTAGGTGAGATGCCACACAGGAGGATTTATAGGGGTGCTTGGACAGGGTCTGCTGTGCCTACTCCACCTGGTGCAGGTGTCACTTCCCCTGCCACTCCACATATGTTTATGGTCATCATGGAGGCATAAACATATTCCCATAGGTGCTCCAGACAACTGCTCAGGAGTGTGGATGTGGCACAGTCTGACATGTATGACTGCCCCACTGTGTTTCCAGTTCACTGGATCAGATGAATGACACATTGGAATGAGCATTGTTTGTGATGGAACAACTGCTGGAAGGGAAACAGCATCCTCATGGGCATAAGTCAAACACATCATCTGCTGTCAGCCAACATGGTCATACCTGATCACGCTCCCATAGTGGCAGTACTTCCGCTGCTACATCAGTGACTGTGCTGTCCACACACAGACGTAGTAGGCCACAGGGTTGTGGTCCTGGGTGTTGCCATGAAGGGACCTTGTCCAGCAGACAGCAGTCACATTCAGTTGGCAGCACTTTATCTGAGCGTGGTCCTGGAGATCAAAGTGCCAGTGCAACTCCTGGCAGAGCCAGTTCTCATGGTCAGGGACAACAATGATGAACTTCCACCTCTGCCATGCATGGCTCACACCTGTCCAACACAGGATGTAGAGCTAGCACTCAGCTTGGCTGTGTTCATGCACATACTCACACACTAATTTCATCTGGAGGACCCTTACAGACACACACACAACAGTTATTCATTTTCTCTATCTGCAAATTTTTGTTATTTTGTCCAAATGTCTGCTTTCTTACTCATACAGACTCACTGACCTTTTATGTCAGCCTAGGCTTCTTGCCCCCCCCCCACAACACTCCATGTAATTGATGATAACCGTGCCATACCCCTGTGTTCTACCATTCTGATTCAGGGATACAACATCTGTGTCTGGTGCTCAGGGTGCATAGCTAACTTAGTGCTCACTATATCTGCATTTGTGTCAGAGAACTGTTTATTGTACCTGTGACTTATATTGGCCTTGGAAATGTAGAGAGTTGAGAGCATCTACGTGTCACAACTTTATAGTGAATGCTGCTGTAAGGGTTGTGAATTCAGACACCACAATTTGTATCATCCCTTTGTAACTTCTGTCTGTAATGACCACCACACAACACACTGTTCATGTGATAACTGTGCTACATACTTGTTTTCTATATTTTGGATTCAGGGGACAAAATCTTGGTATCTGATGCTCAGGTGCATAGTTAACTTACTGCTTAGTATATCTGCATTTTTGGTGTTTAACTGGTCATAGTACCTTTAACTTATATTGACCTTGGAACGTTTGACAGTTGATATCATCAATATGTCAAAACGTTTATCTCTTCTGAGGGGTGAAGTAAGAACCTACAGTGTGTATTACTACTTTCTAACATATCTCTTACAGGATTTTCCAGTCCAAACGTATGGTGCACATCACAGGTCACATCAAGCTATTCAAAGCTTAGGACTGTATGACAGCATGACATTTACTTTTCCCTTTCTTTAATTTTCTTCATTTACATTTTTTGGGCCGTTGTGTGTGCGATGTGCTGTGTAGTGCAAACACTGGAAGTGGAGAACCTGGACCAAAAATAGCAAAATAGGGATGTCATATAAATAGTCCATTGGCAGTGTATTGCTGCTATGTGGACTGGCATGGCCTTCACGTTTGCCTAAAACACATACACAAAAACCTGTACATCCAATAACCCTGAAATTGCATTGCTAGCCAATGTTGTTCACCATTGTGCAGTCCAGAACACCATGTTTGCTTGATGGTAAGCATCGCGCAGCATTTTCAAACACTCTGCACACCCAGTAAGCACATGATAGCTGGAATTGAAATGAAGAAAACATACCTGTATTGCTGAAGGCTCCGAGCATAAATGTAGAAATGTAGTAGGAAAAAATCCTCGATTCCACCACAGCTGTAAAAATGTTAAAAACAAACTTTAATCTTCAGTAAAAACAACAAAAACAGGAGCACAGTAAAATTCCCTGATAAGTGCTTTCAGCTTACTAGCCTTCATCAGATCATATGTCTTAGCTGTGCTCACCCTGAATTTAAAGACAGAATAAACCAATAGAATAAACCAATTAATGTTCCAGACATATAACATTAACCAATGAAAACTCATTAGTTTGCATACAGCATATCTTCTGTGTCTTGCTGTGAGCCAATCATTATTGTATCTCAAGGTATCAAATGTCTGGTTTCCTAGCGGCAGAACTATCCAATAGCAACAAAGTTAATGATTTGCATACAGCATAAATCCTGCTTCTTGTTGTAGCCAATCATATTTATGCTTTCAAATATCCAAGCTACAATTTTCTTGTCCTGTAGCTATCCAATAGCATCGAAGGGACTGAATTCCTTTGGTTGCCAGAACACATTGTTATTCAGTTCATTCAACAATATGCAGTACTTCACAGAAGCAAATAGCACCTAAGATACAGTTTTATAAGTGCAATAGCATTGGTGCTCTTGCATATAAATTCCTATTATGTGTGTATTACACAGTATAGCAAATTAATACATGTATCTATGTGGTTTTCAGGGTAACATACTCTATGTCTCCTGAAGTATTCTTAGCCATTTTCTCCTTGTTCTATAGAAAATACTGCCTGGTCACCAATTCAGCATAAAATAATGCACCACAAAGAGTGTTATCACTGCTACAGCATTCCTTGTTTTTATAAGTCTCTGCCTTAAATAATTAAACTACAAATGATGTAAATATATTTGCAGAACAACTTGACGAAGCATGAAAATAATTCGTAGCTCTTTTATCCCATTGCCATAATAATAAGGTTGCACCACAAAGGGTATTGTAGATAATCACTGCTGCAGCTTTCCTTGTTTTTACCACTCTCTGCCTCAGATAATTAAACTGCAAATGATATAAATATATTCGCAGAACAACTTGGCAAAGCATAGAATAGATTGCAGCTCTTATATTCCATTGCCATAAATTATCCATTTATCCATTAATCTTCCTTTCTAGAAGCTAGACTCATTTTTCTTGCTTTCAGCATAGGTTTCAGTGGGGCAACACTACTAAGACCTGGTGGATGGTTGGCTCTCAAGTTGGTTATCCAGCTGGATTCACGTAGTTCAGTTCGGTTTTTAATATCTCCTTCTCATAAACTCATGGGAATTACTTCCACCACTCTGAATTTAAAGCTGTGGGTGGGATTGCCGGCAACATGTGCTGCAAGAGCATTTGTGAGATCCAATTTCTTAATATCTGTAAGATGACGCAGGATCCAATTTAAAAAAAAAAACTGATCTGTTTTGCCTATGTAAAAAACAGTACAATGTGTACAGCAAGCAAGATAGATTAGATGTTGTGTATTGCAGCTTGCATATGTATTGAAACTATAGATACGGTTCATGCCCGGATGTGTAAACATATTGTCACTATCCAAGTGATTACATGCTTTACATCTATGGCACCTATAAGTACCCTTTCTATTTGACATTTCTTGTTCAGCAGTGCCATCTTTGTTACAAAGTAGTCTTTTTAGATTCTTTTTATTCTTGAAGGTGAATCGAGGTGACTCACCAACAATATCTTTAAGTTTTTCATCAGCAGTGAGTATGAGCCAAAACCTTCTAATGATGCCACATACTCTGTTGTTATCCATACTGTAAGTTAAATTGCAGGTAAGCTGATTTCTTCGAATCCTTGGTTTTGCATTCTTCTTATGTAGATCTGGTCCTTGGTCGGAGAAATATGGTTGGCCTCTTCCATTCCGAATGTCATCTCGTTCATTCACCTTTATTAGGTTTTTTGCACCATAACCCCTTGCTTCTAGGTTAGATTGCAAATTCAGAATTTCTGAATCAAACTCTTGGTCATTTGTGCAGAGCCTAGAGATCCTTATTGCTTGGTTTTCAAAATTATTATTAAAGACATGGCCAGGATGCATGCTTGACCGATGTAAATAATGGCTTCTCCTGGTTGATTAGATTGCAGCTCTTATATTCCATTGCCATAAATTATCCATTTATCCATTAATCTTCCTTTCTAGAAGCTACACTCATTTTTCTTGCTTTCAGCATAGGTTTCAATGGGGCAACACTACTAAGACCTGGTGGACGGTTGGCTCTCAAGTTGGTTATCCAGCTGGATTCACGTAGTTCAGTTCTGTTTTTAATATCTCCTTCCCATAAACTCATGGGAATTACTTCCACCACTCTGAATTTAAAGCGGTGGGTGGGACTCGAGTTGGCATGAATGCTGATCTTCACATCCAAGAAATCAATAGTCTCTCTTGAAGATTTAACTTTGAATTCCAAAAATCCCGTACTATGATTGAGATATTCAGTGAATTCATCCAGTTGGCTTTCATTACCCTCCCATAGGATAAAGATGTCATCCATGAAACGGCCATAATACTTCAGATGACTATACCATGGGTTAGAATGGCTCATAACCTTCTCTGTTTCCTATTGGGCCAATACCAAGTTTGAATAGCTGTTTGCACAGGGGGTGCCCATTGCTACCCCCCATGTTTGTAGAAAGAATTCCAAACCGTAAACAAAAACATTAGTTTCCAATACAAATTCCAACAATAGGCATATGAGATCAGCATTGAACCCTGCTTGATGCAGGAAGGAGTGAATTGCCGCTATCCCATATTCATTGGGAATGACTGTAAAAAGGCTGGTAATATCCATGGGGACTAGCAATATCTCATTACCCACAGTTCTGCCTTGGGTTTTGTTAAATAAAGCCATCAGAAAAGATCCAGTGTCTTTTAATACTGCTTCAGTTTTAGGCAAAACTTTTTTCAGTTCATTTTCTATATATATAGACAAAAGTTCAGTGATCCACCCTCTAACAGCAACAATAGGATGCAAAGGTGGATTACGGTCATCTTTGTGCAGTTTTGGGAGACCACTGATACTGGGTATGGTGGGATATTTAGTTTCGAAGAAGTCTGCAAGTTCTTGTGTAAGACGTCTTTCCATGAGAAGTTTATACAGATTATTATGAAACCTATTAATAATTGTCTCTACTTCCCTTCTATTTAATTTTTGGTAGGTTTTCCCATCTTGTAGCA
Source organism: Protopterus annectens (assembly GCF_019279795.1). Taxonomy (NCBI): domain Eukaryota; kingdom Metazoa; phylum Chordata; order Ceratodontiformes; family Protopteridae; genus Protopterus; species Protopterus annectens. Next base: position 633,995,140 of record NC_056745.1, on the reverse strand, counting down.
TCTCATGCATTCTATTCCTATACCAAGTAGCATCCATCACTACCATACTTCCTCCTTTGTCTGCTGGTTTGATAACAATATCAGTTCTCTTCCTTAAACTATTCAGAGCTTCCTTTTCTTTTGAGGTTAAATTGAAGTATCCTCCTGTTCCTTTTTTCTCTTGTCTGGATTTAGCTACTTTGTCTTCACATAGCTAAGAAAATAACTCAACTGTAGGATGATTGATCAGATTAAAGTTACTTGGCTTTTTATAACAAGCCTTTCTCCCATTGGTTTCAGTTCCAAATATAGATTTTAAGGTCAAATTCCTAGCAAACATCCTGATGTCTGTTACAAATTACTGAAGATTAAAGTTTGTTTTTAAAATTTTTACAGCTGTGCTGGAACTGAGGATTTTTTCCTACTGATAACTGGAATTGGTAGCAAAACATCAGGATACAAAATGCAATTGGCAGGAAAATCTCATTCTACATTGGGCTTGATCTCTGATAAGCATGGAGGGGTGGTCTTGGTGAGGGAATGCACTTCAGAGCTCAGCAGTAGAGTGTCCAGGAGTCCAAAGTGTTTGCTGGACTCCTAGTTAAGCATCATGGGCCCTGGTTACTGCAGAGGGACTATTCAGGCTCAGAATACAAATCTGAAGCATGGGATAGAGTTGCCAGGGTTTTGGCCAGTGCTACAGGTATCCCTCACACTGGTAATAAATGTTGACACCATTATGATGAACTCCCGAGGAGGAAGAGGGATATTATTGACCATTGAATCAAGGAATTTAGGACTGGGGACACCCCACAGATGTGTAAGTATCAATTACAGTGACTACTTGTAAGAGCTAAAAGCTGAATACAGTCAAGACGGTATTCATTTTTGTGAACTGCACTGTTGGTGCATGTCTATGCTGGAAAGACTTGTTCACCACATTGGGAAGAATCTTGTATCCCGTTGAGAAGAGTTTATTGGATTTCAGTGCTTCTGCATACTTTTCTATGCTGGAAAGAGTACCTGCTCTCCATATGTTTACAAAATACTGGGAGGAGAAGCAGACAGGCACTGCAGCCATTGGCCCAGTGAGGTAACAGAGATGACAGTCCAGTGGGTAAGGATTTGATTCTTACAGTCACCCAGCTTGTCATCCATGGGTCCAAGATGGTCCCACCTTCACCCCAGCCATGGTGTTCGCACACCTCCTGTGTCCTTCACCATCCATGTGTCTTGTATCTGCTTCCTCACCTACCCAACTTACCCAACCCAGAGATACCTATGTCCCTTCCCCAACATTCTACTCTCTCTAAAAGAAAATAAAAATAAATGGGCATTTGTCCACCAAAAAAATATTCATCCCATACATAGCTCCATTTCGCACACCTGTCTCCAGAGGTGACAGTGCAAATTCAGGTAGTATTCTGCACATATAAATAATTTTGTATTGTTGCGCACCATCGCACAATAACTTTGTAAAGAAAAGAAATGGGGAAGATAGGAAAGTGGTGAAATGGGGAGCAATCAAGGGAAAAACAATGTGAAGCATGGCAGGAATGGGCAGGAGAGAGGTAGGAAAGAACCAGAGCTATCCATTTCTTCAGCACTAAAAAATGATCATATATGCAGAATATTATATGACTTTATAATACCACCTTCAGAGACAGGGGAGACCAGAACACAATCATGTTGCATAGCCAATTGGACCAAATCAAGTGTGTCAAGAAGACACATGTTTGAAATGGAGAGCTATGTATGAGGCAATTTTTTTTTTTGGACCATGTGCCCTTTTTTTGGAGTTAGGTAAGTGTGGTAGGTGAGGAAGCAGACAGACAGGCCATACAAGACAAGACACAGGGATAGTGAAGAACACAAGAATTCAATGAGCAACATGGTTGGGGCGAGGGTTGGGACATCGAAAACCCATGGATGTCAACCTGGGTGACAGTGAGAATTGAGTCCTCAACCACTGGACTGTCACCGCTGTCACCTCACTGCACCGATGGCTGCAGTGCCTGACGTTTGCATCTCCTTCTTGTGTTATTAAGTATAATGATGAGCAGCAGTGTCTCCATCCAGCATAGTTGTGCACTGACAGCAAGATGCACAATCCTATACACAAACCCTGTCAGTTCATCACGGATGATAAAATCACCACCTCCACCGCTGCTCCCGGAGGGAACCACTAGACTATCACGTGGGGCAGAACTACCTGATGGCCCAGGTAGTGCAGAGGCAGCAGAGTGGGTGATGCCAGGTTGTGTCCCAGATGTGCTGGGCAGCGGTACTGTAGCCGGTGGAGTGGGGGTAGGACAGTTCTGCGGGATAGGCCCAACCTGCTGTACCTTGGGAAAAAAATAAAGAAAAAAGTAGGGGTAGGACAGTCCTGCGGGATAGGCCCAACCTGCTGTACTGTGGGAAAAAAATAAAGAAAAAAGTAGGGGTAGGACAGTCCTGTAGGATAGGCCCAACCTGCTGTACTGTGGGAAAAAAATAAAGAAAAAAGTAGGGGTAGGACAGTCCTGTGGGATAGGCCCAACCTGCTGCACTGTGGGAAAAAAAATAAAGAAAAAAGTAGGGCTAGGACAGTCCTGTGGGATAGGCCCAACCTGCTGTACTGTGGGAAAAAAATAAAGAAAAAAGTATAAATTAAAAAAAAAAAAAAAAAAAAAAACTTCATATGTGACATGCAAAATACTGATACAATTATTTGACTCTATTCTGTTACCTTTACTTTAAGACTACAAACTCCTAACAAATTTATTTATTAATTGTAAGACTACCCAGCTCACAACAGATGCACACTATAGTACATATTGCAGAAAGCAGTCATTTATGTGTGCATATATTGCACATATGCATGTCCATATTACACTGATTACAGTTTACAACAGGCCATTTGTATCACTGGTATAGAGGTCTGAAGTTACATTGCAATAATGATGAAAAGTTAACAGTATTGTATATTTGAGAAGTGTAGTTTTTGAACCCACACCTTCTGACTGCCCTCTAATACTGTACTGTTATTTTGTCCTACAAACTAATGCATGCATAGTTTCCTTTTACAGTTGAGAGACACATGCTCACTGTGATTTGAGAATATGGAATTGTTGCTTTGTGTTACAGATTAAGGCATGCATCTTTTCTTTTACAGTTGAGATGTGCATGCTCAGTTTGATACAACTGTATTAAATACCAGATAAGCTGTCTTTAACTTTTAATGCTACAATAACAGTATTTTTCTGATGCATACATACCACATGCTTCTCTCATCCTTGCCAATCACGTGGCATGGGTCTTCACATTGAAAGCTGTCTCTGTGGAAGCTGTGGAAAAAAAAACAGAACAGAATACAATTATGAATACCAGTCTTGACTATATTCAGCTCTTAACTCTTAGAAGTAGTCACTGCAATCAATACTTACACATATGAGGGGTGTCCCCAGTCCTAAATTCCCCAATCTAATGGTCAAGGATATCCTTCTTATTCCTCCTGAGGTCATCAAAATAATGCCAGCATTGATCACCAGTATAGAGGATACTTGTGGCACTAGTCAAATCCCTAGCAACACTATCCCGTTTCAGATTTGTATTCTGAACCTGAATAGTACCTCTGCAGTAACCGGGCCCCACAATGCTTAACTAAGAGTCCAAAAAACACTTTGGACTCCTGGACTCTGCACCTCTAAGCCTGGAAGCTTGCTCCCTCCCCACAAACACCAGCCATGACTACCAGAGGTCAAGCCCAATGCATAATGAGGTTTTATGCCAATTGCATTTTGTATCCTGATGTTTTGCTGCAAATTCCCATTATAGCACACTTACTGGGTGTGTGCACAGTGTTTGAAAATGTTGCGGAATGCTTACCATCATAAAGACACAGTGTTTGGGAGTGTGCAATGGTGAGCAACATTGGCTAGCAATACAATTTCAGTTTTATTTGATGTACAGGTCTTTGTGTATGTGTTTTAGGCAAACGTGAAGACCATGCCAGTCCACATAATAGCAATACACTGCCAAAAGGTTAGTTACATGACATCTCCTATTTTACTATTTTTTTTGGTCCAGGTTCTTTACATCCAGTGTTTGCACTGTGCAGTGCATCAAGCAAGCAGTCGCCAAGGGAAATTTAAATGTAGAAAACTAAAGAAAGGGAAAAGCAATGCTTTGATTTCATACAATCCTTGAGCAGAATCAGTGCTCTCTGTGTCATAGCTCTCAATCTTCTAACTCCAAAATGAGGAACAGTAGCTCTCATAATGTGGAACAAATGGGCAAAATGTGGAAAACATATGAATGGCTTACTAACATGAAACTAGGAAGGTTAAATGATGGTTAAAATGTGTTGGTTTTACTTGCATAAAAGATCTTTTAATGAATTAATACGATTCATTTCAATTTACCCTGGATATCAGTAAAACATTTCATAACACTGGATGTATGGCAGACCCTTTCAATGTGAAACTTTGTGCAATATGAACTTTTTAAAATTTCAAATGAGGTACTTATCTCGTAATGCCGTACAACTGAGAGGTATGATATGTGTAGTCCTGGTGATCATTGTGGCATTTCACACAAATTCACACAGAGGAGCTTCTTGGACTTACATTTGCTTGCAAGCTTCTATGGCCAGCAACTTTACACAAAAATGCTATCCGCATTCACCTAAGAGAGTTCACAGCCAGGAATAGTGCTGCAAGCCACAAAACCTTGCTTAGGTCTGCCGCTCCATATTAATATGCATTGCGCAATGCAGCATGATGAGCAACATTGCATCCACGGTAACACTCCATGTAGGCTATGCTTGAAGCCTACACAGAGTTTATTGAATCCTGGGGGTATTTTAAATAACTTACTGTTTTTTTCCAGAAGGGTTGAGTTATATACCTATTAAAGTACAATAATTCCAATTAATATTTATGCTTCCTCTTTTTTCCTGTTAGCCACCTGCTCGCACAGGCAATCTGGAATTTTACAGAGAGAGACCAAGCAGAGAAGGTAGATATAGTGAATCTGATGTGTTCTTTTTGACTGAAAATGGGGAAATTGGGGCTGATCTTACTACTCGCTTACTGTAACTTTTCTTTTTAACTTACATGGATATGGAATCACTAGAAAGGAGTGGAGAGAAGTTATGAGTGAGTCATCAGAAATGTTTAATTTGTACTATAACAGAGGTTTTGCTAAATGGAGATTAGAGTCCCTAAGGGGGACAAAGTACACTTTTTCCTTTCAGTTTACACATACCTGAAAAAGCACTGTGAATAGTTTGAAAACTTGTACTGTTTACTGCTTTATTTTTAACCCTAAAGTTTTTCCTGTTTGTATTCTCCAGAGCTGATTTTGTTCTCCGAAAGCACAAGGCTGGGCAGTTTCAGTACACAGTACAGTAGTCAAGCATCTACAGTGGCAGGGTGTCCTTACTGCATTTCTATCCTAAACCTAAACTGTGTTCTTTAGAGTTTACGTGAGGTACTGAATACACAATATGAGTGAGAGATTTTTTTTCATTTTGTGCAGACATATTTCTGTCAAATGCAAAGTAAAACTTTTAGTATTGTGTTTTCATTAGAGGGTGTTATTGCACAATCAGTGAGGTTCCTGGCACTTTGTATAATTCAACATGCACTGGTTAATCTGCAATTACACCACTGCATCACTTTTCATAAATCCCTGTCTGTGCTAAAAACTATGATGACTTATTTATGGCAAAATGTAGTTTGGTGAGAAATACATAAAACATGGAGTGTTGGTAAAAAACACTTATTAGGAAACCAATAGAATATGACTCATGGTCATCCTAGGCTGTGTAAGAGCTATAACTAACCTATACCCAACTGTGCCTCCCTTACCCCTGCCCTGTTGTACCTTCCTTCTAAACTGGACATGCCTGAACCACTCTACTGACTTAACCTTCATCTGTGCCTCTAGCAATTTGTTCTAGAATTTGTCCTAGGATCTCACAGGGCTAGAAGTCTTTCTCAGATCTTTCCGTAATTGACTGTTATCAATCACTTTCCTTTCATTTCCATTTTTAATGCCTCCCTCTCTTTGCACTTTTGAGAACATGGCAAGGCCCCATAATAACCCTCCTGCCTTCTTCTGTTCTAGTTCTTGCATACTAAGCTCTCGGAATAGTTCCTTATATTGTTGCCTCTAAAACTCCTGTTAATGATTCTGAAAATGTTACATGCTCTGCATTAGCTTGATTTTTTTCTGCATGTTCACCAAACATGATGCAGTTCTCAAGATATGTCCTCACCACAATTCTGTAAATGAAAGGATGACCTCAGCCTTTCTATATAGTCCATTCTCTAAGTTATGCACCCAGTGATATGTTATTCTTCACTACTGCCCTTTTGTACAGCATAAATCTGTCTAAGGTTATAGTCCCAGATCTTCTTCCTCCTATATCAGTCTAAGGTTATAGTCCCAGATCTTCTTCCTCCTATATCAGTCTAAGATTATAGTCCCAGATCTTCTTCCTCCTATATCAGTCTAAGATTATAGTCCCAGATCTTCTTCCTCCTATATCAGTCTAAGATTATAGTCCCAGATCTTCTTCCTCCTATATCAGTCTAAGATTATAGTCCCAGATCTTCTTCCTCCTATATCAGTCTAAGATTATAGTCCCAGATCTTCTTCTTCCTATGTCCTTCTCTGGGCTAATCCCATAGCAAAAATATTTTCTCTGGATTATGTCTACCAAAGTGCATAACCATTTACATGTTTGCATTAAATGCCAGCTGCTACCAAAACATGTACTGGTTGACATTTACTAAGAAATTACAGGAACGGCTTATTTATTCTATCAAGATATGACATTCATGATGTCAACAGCAAGCAGTTTGTTCTTACTGTTCAACCTCTGCATGACACAGACACAAATATGCTAAAATAAATTAACATAATATTGATCCATTTGGTACACTGCAGATTTCTGATTTCACTCCAATGATATTCTCTATTTCCAGGCATTCATCTGGCTTTCAAATTACTTTTTATTTTGTTTATTTATTCATTAATACTTTGTTGACCAGTTAAGTGAACTGGCCTGGGAACTTTCTGCAGACATGACTCAGGATGCAATGCAAACACAATAACAAATAACAAATGCACTTATGGATACAAAGAAAGAAAGACAGAAAGAAAAAAACAATACTGCCATTAAGGCATTTGAAAAAGATTACATATACAATACATAGCCAAGGTAAGATACTGAACAAATAAAACAGTAAACAGCATTTACAGGAAATAATATGGCATTAATACTTAAATATACAAAGTAAACGTCATTATAAATACAAAATTTATGTAAGTATACTGTACAGCTCACAGCACAATAAGGTGTTACCACAAGGAATAAGTTTGTGAATGTTACATGGCTGTGGAAAAAGGGGGTGTTGGGAATAATTATATCTGCATCATTTTTATTGTCCTAAAGTATCAAACAGACGAAACCTGCAAATTTTGGACTAGAACCATATATAATAATATATAATATATATAATATAAGAACTAATGTACCATTGCTTTAGACTATGTCTCTATAGCACTTGAACTTACTTTCTTTGAACAGATGATCTCCGGCTGTTTACCTGAAAGTCATTAGTTGGTCTATATTCCTCTGGAGGATTGTTACAAACAGCTGGAACTATTTTCACATTAACTAAATGAGAATGGGGGAACTGTACAACTAAATACTATTATTACAGTATAAGATTGGTTTCTAAATGCAGCCTATTGAGAAGAGGTGGGCAGTAGCCATCATTTAATATTCTACATGTACTGAGCAATAATGTAGCTCTTGCTGCAATAGGTAGCCAATTGTCTGAGCTGAGAATAGTGCAATAATGTTTGTACTTGTAAGCTAAGTATGAATTGAAGTATTTTATTCTCAGCCAGTTTGAATGAGTGATGTATTTTTTGCAGAAAGAAGTGCAGTTAAAAGGAGATAGTATCCCAGTATGGAGAATCCCTTCACTAAGGAAGGCCTCATTCCATATGCTTTAATTTCTCACCAGTTTCATTTGAGGCTCATTGTCAATGGCTTTGTTGAAGTTAAAAAATGCCACATTCGTGAGGTTCTTTTGCTCACCTCAGTGGTGATCCAGCCAAAGAAATGGATGAATCTGGTATGGGAAAACCTGTTCTGCGTAAAGCAATACTGCTACCCATCTTTTAGAGAAATATTAAGATGTTCACCAAGCTGTACTGCTTTAAGGTCACGCATCAAAGTAGAAACAAGATACTGGATTTAATCAAACTGCGTTACATCTGGCATTTATTAAACATGTTTGTATATGCATTGTTCGCATATTGTGTTGCACTGCTTCTCTTCATTTAGGTTCTTTTCAATGGAACAGAATGGAAGGGGAAATCACGTAAGACCAATTCTAACAAGCAAATGACCCCACTCAGAGTTCTGGAGGAAGAAGGAAGCAGAAATAATACATATGTCTTCCAAGATAGCCATTTGTTTTAAATGAAATCTGCATATTCTGTTAGTGAAAGCTTTACAAATACAATGCTGTCCATAGAATAGCAGTGCAGGTGTATTCAGGGCACCATTACTGACTATCTTTTCAAAATATAATAAAATACTGAGAACTGTATGTTGTTTAATTCTCTTTAGTGAGATGCTTTTACTTGTGTGATGGACTGCAGTCTTTTATGGAAATGATTTCTGTTTTTGCAAACACCTTGATTCTTTTGAATTTGACTACTTTATTCTCTTCAAGAACACAGCCTAAATTAGACTAAAAGGTTTCATTTGTATCCCTTCATGCCTGATATATTTCATAGTTCAGCTTTGTCATTGCAATTCATCTAATAAAATTTGTATTGTAATCAATATTTAGCCTGCAACTATGACAGAATATATGTTAGAATAAATAGCTTGTATACAGCAATAAAAGACCAGCTTCTCGATGTACATATAACATGATATACAAAGCTTGCTACAGAGGCAGATATCCTTTTATAGATGTTTAGATTCAGAACATAACTGCCAAATGGCTCTCTACCCACAAACAGTTTGTCATTTTTATGTATGTGCTAGATATTTATTATGAGATTTTGTCTTAAAAGGTATACATATAAAATCTGACATTGTCCTGAGAATGCTGAATGTTTAAGTGCATGGTATAATATAAAAGGTAAGATCTACTCAAATATCATGCACTTCTGAAAAACAAAAAAGAATAATAGGTTATAAAACATTAACACTGGACAGGGGAAAACACTTATTATAACAATGCTTACGGGGAAATTATACTCTGACAGCTATTCATGAAAAAATCATGACCTCAAGAGCAAAGTTTAACACATAATTTGTACACAGTCTGAGAATATAATTCTCAGGAATTGTTACATGGAGAATTATCTTACTGTATCTTTTTCTTAAGCTTGGAGAAAATGGAGAAAGAAAGCAGAAATGTTTCCATTTCACATGTCCACTTCGGTTTACTATCATAATTTCAAAAATAAAAAAAAAAGTGTACTTATTAGCGAAGTCTTTTGCTGAAAGTACACAATACTGAACGTCCCTAATGTCGGAAAACAGCTGTTAATGTTGAAAATGACGCTCACAACATTTTCGACACAACAGCAATCCCACCCTTCTCTTAACTAGCTAGCCTAAAATCCTGTTTATGCAAGGGGGCAAGCCCCCCCTGCACCCCCCTGTGGGGGGAAAGCCTCCCTGCACCACCCTGTGGGGGCTGTGTCCCACCACACCCCCCAACTTAATATTCCAACACCGAGATCGCACTACAGTGAGGAAAGGGATGTATTTCCCTAACTGCACTGTACCACGATCCCTTTACATGAGCAAACGTTATAATTGCGAATGCACAGTCCATTCGCAGTTATACTGTTCACTCATGTAAACTGCTGAAATATGAAGTATTTGAACATCTGTTGTTCGAATATTTCATAGCTGTGCAATTGCACTGTGAAATGTTAATGGTAAACCATCCACTTCTTTTATGTATTTCATGAATTTAAGAGTATTAGGTTTAAAAATGTTTATTTTCCATGTTTTTATTTTGACTTGAATCAAAGGTGCTTACTGAGTAGCATTTGTTTCTCTTGGTAACCTTCGTTCTTTGCTCATTGGTCTGATGCATATTATCTTAGTTTGAAGTGTTTATACATTCCGCTGCATAGGCAAGTGATACAGAAAAGAACAGCGTTGTAAGTTCATGCTCTACACAATATGTTCATATAATGTTGGCGTTCCATATATGTATAAGGGGAAATATGTGTGGTGAGCTACACACATACATTATACATGATATGCAAATATCTTTAGTTCACTTTAGATGGTTTGGTTTACTGTTTGTCTTTTAGCAGTAGTAGACAAAAGACCCATTCAAATATATTAGATTGTTTTTAGAATTCTTAATGTCAGTTGAAATATATTATGTCTGCCATGCATCAAATGCTTCCATTTGAAGGAAATGTTTGTTGTAGCTATATAAAGAAGAGCGATTACTGTTGGCACTCCTTGTGCAACCTGACTGCATTCCATTCCCGCATCAGCATATAAAGCTGGGGAGCAGAATTCCATTCAGGGTCACTTAATTAAATCTCTGCTCCCTAGAATGTGCACTGAAAATAAACATTAATTCACAATGTCATAAAACATCAAGCATTTTTTTTAATCTGGACTTTTCTTTCCTTATGCAGGAATCAGAAATATTATTAGTGAATTTATTTATTTATTATAACTGGAGAGACTGCTGTCAAGCAACAGTTTCATATGTCACTCTTTTGGAGAATATGATTTCTAAGGCCAGAACCAGTGGAACCCATTATATCCATCTGATAAGGTAACTGGAGGTGCTGCAACTCACTGTTACTGGGAAATATATTTTCATAGAAGTGGCTGGTCTGCAATTTTACATTTTCTATTTTTTATTTCTGGATGTTTTGCTGTTAAAGTTCTGTCAAATGTATCCTAGAGTTGTACAGGCTAATGGTTTGTCCTCTGGTCTGAGGACAAGGGCAATTAGCAAACTAAAATTGCTTGAAAATCCAGCCGAATGATATACCAGAGAAATTTAGAGTAACTATATTTCTAGGGGTCTAGTATTTGTCAGACTTCAAGCCATAATGAAACTGTTACACATGGAGAGAAGCACCTTCTTTATTTACAAAATCTTTCTGCTGTTCAGATGAGATGCTAAACCAAGGCCCCTCTGTTTGAATTGGTAGTAGGTGGATGTAAAAGGTCCCACGGCACCTATCAGGAAGTTTTGCCTATTGCCTCAGGCAAATTTCAAATCAGTATAAATACCACCATGGGTTTCCAAATTAGTAGGCCTGACCCAGTCAATAAAAAGGGAGATATATACATATATATATATATATAGAGAGAGAGAGAGAGAGAAAGAAATATAGCTAGCTAGCTCGATAGATGGATAAAATAAATAAATAAATAGTACTGCTACATAGCTGTTTTTTCTTTGCTTTGTTATTGTTGTGCATTAATACCTGTAAACTGCAGAGTCTCACCTTGAGGAAAAAAACATTGCAAAGGTGCTAGAAGGGTGAGAGGCTGGGGAAGGATGAGGATGCAAGTCATAGGAGTTAATCTGATCACACCCCTTTCAGAACGTTACAGCACAATAATCTGAATGCATCAGTGTACTCTTGTAGCTGAGGGAAGTGTCACTACAAGACATAGCAGGAGGTAACCTGACCACACCCCTTTCAGAACATTACAGCACAATAATTTGAATACAGAAGTGCACTCATACTGCTGAAAAAAGTGACATTACACTGACTGTACACAATTATAGTCATAATAGCATGACTCCCATAATTTAGAATGAACAAATCTTACATCAACACATGTTACAGACTGTAGTGTAATTCATTCCCAAATACATGCTGTAGGTGGACTGGACACTCTAAATTGGCCCTAGGCGTGAGTGTGTGCGTGTGTGTGCCTTTTGTAGAAGGTTGGGCTCTGGGCTGTCAACTCGACACCGTAAAACTCTACTGCCAATCATGGGCAGACAGGTGATCCACTGTGGCGACCCCTAACCGGGAAAAAGCTGAAAGAAGAAGAAGAAGAACTGTAAATCATTCATCAGCATTGCTTATGCCTTACACAGCCATAGTCTCATGTTGGTTCTACTCCTTCCACTTCACACACACACACACACACACACACACACACACACACACACACACACACACACACACACACACACACACACACACACACACACACACACACACACACGCACACGCACACGCCCACACACACACATGCACACACACACTCAGTGATTTCATTAAAACATTCGAATTCTCAAGAGTGCGAGGTCTTGAATTATTGGCTTCAGTGTTCTAAATAAACTTTTCGAATGTTGCAGCTGTTTAGATGCAGTGGGGAGAGTGGCATTTGAGCATTTCTCACTGTAGTGCAGTGGTGTATATTATCAGCATTAGGTCCGAGGTTGCAGAAGAGCAAAAAATAGTTTTTGTTTTTCTTTGAATCTGAGAGATTCAAAGTTTTGTGTATGCAAGTCTTTGTGATTTGAACAGTTTAATCGTTGTCTTACTATTCAAGCTTTGCATAGTTTGAAAGTCTGACATACACTCATATTTATACATACATACATATATATATATATATATATATATATATATATATATATATATATATATATATATATATAAAATGTTCAGAAATACATTTGTAAAATAGCATACTGCCTTCATGATCACTGATTCTTTACTACTTTAAATGAAAACAAACACGCACATTCTATTTATAAAAGAAGAGTGGCTTTATTGAGAATGTTTTCTGGGGAGTGTAATATACTCACTCTAAGATAAGTAAGTGGTTTAGGAAATGGAATACAATAAACTAAATGTACTCTTGGTGAAACTGAGGAACATAGCCATCTGTGAGGAATGTGTTAGCTGTAGGAGGGTTTTTAATTTTTGAAGGAGACTACTGTATCGCTGAAGAAAGGTGCAGCAATCCATGGTAGATGGCCTGCCTTACAAATATCCTTGAAGTCTCATTACATTTTCTCAAAGAGCGTCACATACCTCTCAACTGTGCAGATTTTTGCAGAATATCCAGATTTTTGTCTCATATTATTGGTCAGTTTTTCATAAAATTGTGGTTTTCTGACAAATTAGTGGCAGATTATTTGATTAAAGTTAGAAAATAATGACAGACATTTGAGTTTCAGACTTCATGTTCTTCATAAAATTCATGCTAATGCAAAACCTGTTATTCTATCAACTGTCTAAGTTTGTAATAGTAATATTTAAAAACTGTCCCTATTTTTGGGCATTTGTACCACTTTTATTTATGGCTTTGTTCAGATTTCTTGCTCTAAGAGGTTGAGAGGTATGGTGACATGCCTCCTTGAAATCACCTTCAGCCTGCTAGGGCTATGTGTTACCTTGGCTTGTCTCTTTCGCTGAAAAATATGCACATGGACAGAGACATCATGTGTAGATCTACATATCATGAAATTCAGATGGTAAGGCAGTACACCAAAGGGGAAAATAGCTTTCAGAAATCTGATTTCTTTACAGGGTTAAATGGACATGGTTTACTAGTATATGTAGTATATTTGTATGGAACCTGGCAGCTGACAGGCAGTTTGCACAGTTGATTAAGAGTTGCAATCCAGAGTCTGACTCTCTCTGCCACCTTTTGCCTACTGTGTGACATTGAGCAAGTTAAGTAATGAGAGGAAAAAAAAAACATGATTAAAATGTGAGTTCAGGCCTCAAGGCAATGAAATATTTCCCTCTATTACATTTGGTTGGGGGCACATGGCTGAAGTGACATTCAACTGCAAACACATATGGCTGTTGCAAATTCACTGGGGGCAAAGAGAAGCTGCAATACCATGCCCACAGCTTCAAGAAACAAGTGCACATGAACAGGGGAAGTAAAGTATGTTGTTCTTGGTGTACATGATATGCTTATGTAACTACAACATGTGGAAGTGTGTTACAATATACATGAAATCTTGCATGCTACTGTAATCACACTTGTACACTAGCATGTTTTTATTTTATATAATGTACCCTTCACACTGTGAAGAGGTAATGGTCCACAAGCACCAATACTAAAGACACTGCCCATTGTACGACACTGACATAACCAATGAGCAGCTTCCTGCTGATGTCTGCCATAATGCCTGCTGTCTCCTAGTGCCTTGAGCACCATGAGCATTATTTTCCCCCTGTGCATTTCATTATTGAAACTGTGGGCATGGCACTGTGTGCTTCACATTGCGGAAGGAATCTGCAATAGCAGTATGTCTCTGTAGCTGAATGTCATTTCAGCCATATATCCCAACCAAATGTACCTCAGGTAAATGTCTTGCTGCCTAGCAGCCTGAACCTGGGTACATGTAGTAATGCATCACCTTCTCATTTGCCAATACACGCATATGCGAGTTACTGATTTTTAATAAAATTAGCTACGCAGATTGAGTACAGGAATGTTTATTGTGTTCGTCTGTAAATCAGCTTTTGTCCGATGGTAAAATATCTGGTTCCTTGCTGAGCCAAGTGATCAAATCTTTGAATCAGATACAATAAGTGAAACTTGGATGAACAACAAAAGTGAAGCACTCTTTTTCAACCAAGACAACACCACATGATCATGTTTGTAGCTCCTCCCTTCTTAGTTATTTAGAATTCCATTCTAACTTCAGTTCCTTTTTCTCCATGTACTGAACATTTTTTGTGTCTCATTATACCATTACTTATTTTTCCAATCTCTTTTTCACTTTCTAGATAACATAAGAAATACTTGATGATTACAAGTTCCACAAAATAAAGTTCATCCTTAGCATCCTAACATTTTGCGAATACAACTTCTACCCATCTGATCTCTTGCATTATACTGTACCCCAAATACTGACTGACATGCCAGCTTTCTTTTCTGTAGCTTGTTAGCAAGTAAACAAATGCTGTGCACACAGAATTCAGTTTCTGGCTATGTTGAGCATGCCCAGTTCTGCAACCTATTGTTTTTTGAACTACCATTCTTATTGTTTTGATTGACATGATTAAGCCATTCTTTTTATTTTAACTAGATATTGCAGACCTATTTAAGTAGATCCAATGCAATACCCATGCCTAGTATAGGTTCATAGGTAGGTACTAGGCTATTGGCCCAAGGGCCTAAGTAAGCCTAGCCAACAAAGTTCCCAGGCTTATGCCAACCGAAGAAAGTTAATTTCCTGTGCCCCTGTCGAGCAGAGCCACAGAAGTGATCCCCGGGGTGTATTTCCTATTTCCCATCCACTCATCAAGATTTTTCTTGAAGAATGTTAATGAGGAACTTTGCTTGACATAGATGGGTGGCTTGTTCCAGTGTATGCGAAGTCTCTGGGACAGGAATTTTTCCCTCCAGCAAGTCCTGTTTATTGTGGTGACAAGGTTTAGGTCCCTAGAGCGTGTAGCTCAGAGGGACTGGAATTTCTTTAGGTGTAGCATGTCCAAAAGCTCTGGGTTTGAACATAGCTTTATATGTTAGGCAGAGATCACCTCGGAGTAGGCGATATGCTACAGAGTAAAGCTGGAGTTTTTTGAGACGATCAGTGTAGGTCATCTGTTTGAGGCCAGTAATTCTCTTTTTGAGGTACTTCTGTGGCCATTCCAGCTGCTGCAGATGTCTTGTGAGGTACATTCCAAAAGGGGTGTTGTACTCTATAATGGGTCTAATGAGTGTCAAGTAGAGGGGAACAATGACCTCTTTTTTCCTGGATAAGAACCCTTTTGTGATGAGGTGTGCAATGTAGAAGGATTTCCTGACTACTGTGGTAATGTGATTATCAAAGGAGAGACTACTGTCCACCTGGGTCCCAAGGTCTCTTATCACACATTTGGTGTTAAGAAGACTTCTGCCTATGTGGTAGTTCATGGGTACAGAGTTTTTACCAAAGGGGATAACAATGCACTTTTTGGCATTGAGCTTGAGGCCATGGCTCTGACACCAGGCATCTGTCTCAGTGAGGCCCCTCTGTAGGATGTCCACATCATTTGGGGACTCGACTATAGCTCCTACTTTGCAGTCATCTGTGAACTTCATTAGCTAGAGGCCTTCTGTGTTAGCCTGTACTTCAGAGAAGTAGATACCAAACAGGAGAAGTCCCAGGACTGAACCCTGTGGTACTCCACTTGTCACTGGTTTGAAGTCAGATTTGGAGTCTGCAACTTTTACAGTGTGGGTTCTGTCAGTGAGCCAGTTGGCAACCCATCTTGTGACATAGGGATTTATACCTAGTTTAGTGAGTTTAGCTATAATTCCAGAATGGGGGATGGTGTCAAAAGCCTTGGCGAGGTCAAGCTAGGCTGTGTGAACCACCTTACCCTCATCTACGGCTTTGGTGACTGCCTCAAAGAAGTCGACCAGGTTCAGGAGGCAAGATCTGCCTTTCACAAACCCGAACTGGGTGGGGTCGAGTTTGGAGTAGTAGTAGTAGTTTCCAGAGTATGAAAAACAAGCTTTTTATATTCAAACAAGTGACAGTTTTATTTTACTATGGTTACAAAATGTCATTCTCTTTTTGTGGCCAGTGATCATTTCAGTTTTTAACCTGGAAGAATAATTCAGCAGCTTTATCTACAGGATGCAAACTGATTCAATAAAAAAGTTAAAAAAAATCAACACACATGGAATGCAGTATTTAAATTTTTTACATTAAACATCTCTGAGAGTGTAATATGATGCAAAGGGGTCTATATTACATTGTCGAAGGTTCATTACTGCGAACATTAATTCATTGAACCAAATACAGTAAAAGTTCACTTCAGCGAATGCTCACTTCAACGAATGACTTATCGAGGAAAAGGAATGAATTGGCTATCACTGGATATTTGCCCTTTTTCTCACTGTAGTGCAATCTCAGAGTTGGTATATCTAGTTGGGGGGTGAGTTTGACATACTGTGCTTTGTGTGATGTTCGGAATGCTGGCCAACTCATTCTTTTCCCTGGGTAAGTTGTTTTTGTGAATATTCGCTGAAGTAAACATTTGCTGTATTTGGTGCAATGAACAAAGGTTCGTGATAATGAACCTTCAACAAAATGGTATAGACCTGGTGCAAGGTATAATCCAATGCCTTCTTGTTCAAAGTGTTACTTAATGTGAAAAATTTTGTAACCCTTGGACATATCTTATTGGGATAATTATAATTGAAATTGGCTTTTATTTCAAGAATTTTTCCATGCATCAAGCATGCATTGAAATGGTTGACAAGAAGGTGATCAGAATAGCTTTTAAAGAAAAGCCTTAATTCTAATAATTTTGTTTATACATCTTGAATTAGAAATATGAAAGGAAATAT